>NC_052150.1:27634710-27897569 GCF_902713615.1 Scyliorhinus canicula | reverse complement strand
CTTCTCTCTCTCTCTCTCTCTCTCTCTCTCTCTTTCTCTTTTCTCTCTCTCTTTTTCTCTCTTTTTCTCTCTCTCCTCGCCTTCCCACTCTCTCTCATTCGCCTTCCCTCTCCCCCTCTCTCTCTCGCCTTCCCTCTCCCCCTCTCTCTCTCTCAAGCTCACTCTCCCTCTCGCTCGCCTTCCCCCTCCCTCTCTCTCACTCTCTCTCTCTGGCTTGCCCTCTCTCTCTTGCTCACCTCTCTCTTGCTCACCTCTCTCTCTCTCTCTCTCTCTCTCTCTCTCTCTCTCTCTCTCTCTCTCTCTCTCTCTCTCTCTCTCTCTCTCTCTCTCTCTCTCTCTCTTCCCCCCCCCCCCTTCCCCTGATGCCGTATCAATTATGACGAGATGAGAGTAGAGTGTACTCGAGGCTTTATTACACAGAGATGTGTAGCCTCCCGCAGCTGCTGCCGAAATGGCTGCTGCTCGGAGAGCCCACACATTTATACTCCACCGACTGGGCGGAGTCAGCAGGCAGGGATCTACTCCCGTACCTGTACTACAGGGCCTTACCGTAATACACCTCAAGTGCAGTAAATACAATACAATACAACAGTGGTGACTACCACATTCTACCCCCGGGTCCGGTGGGGGTGGTGGAATGCTATTTACAAGTATGTGTTTGAAATTTTAGGAACAGTTCATAAATTCAGGCGATCTGGCGCCTTGATCCGTCGTTGCGAGTGCCGCAGTCACATGGGTGATCCAGGTGTCGGTTCGGTCGTTGGTGACTTGGGGAGCATGTTGACCTCATCTTCAACCCAGGGTGGGACCAAGGGGAGGACAGATCGTCCTGTGGTGGGGTGCGCTGGGGGGAGGGAGGGTGGTGCCGGGGGGGGTTGTGTGGGGACCCAGCTGATGCCAGTTCCCTGAGGCAGACCGTGTCTTGGTGGCCATCGGGGTACGCTTGGCGTACTGCAGGTTTGCGTGAAGAAAATACACTGACCTCCTCAGAAGACAAACACGGGACACATTTGACAGCGTACCCTTCGTCCTCCAGTACTTCCCTGGAGAGGAGAAACTACGACATCATCGATGATTATCTTTGCAGCCTTCAACACATCATCGATGAAGCCTAACATCTTGCCAAGATCATCCCCACACCCTGACTACTTGCCTTCAAGTAACCGGCAAACTGTAACAGACCATTGTTTGCAGCAAACTACCCAGCCTTCAGGAGAACGGCGACCACGACACCACACAACCCTGCCATCGCAACCTCTGCAAGATGGCAGATCATCGACATGGATACCACCATTACACGTGAAAACACCATCCACCAGGTGCTCAGTACACACTTGTGCAATTTGGCCAACGGTGTCTACCTCGTATGCTGCAGGAAAGGATGTCCCGAGGCAGGGTACACTGGCAAGACCATGCAGATGCTGCGACAAGAACATACATTGCGCGACAATCGCAAGGCAGGAATGTTCCCTTCCAGACGGGGAACACTTCAGCAGTCAAGGACATTCAGTTCTTCGGGTAAGTGTTCTCCAAGGCGGCCTTCAGGAAATGCGACAACTCAGAATTGCCGAGCAGAAACCTATAGCCAGGTTCCGTAAGTGTGAGTGAGGCCTCAACCAGGACCTTGGATTCATGTCTCATTACACCAACTGGCCTGGGCTTGCAAAATCCTACCAACTGTCCTGGCTTGAAACAATTCACACCTCTTTAACCTGGGGTTACCCCTCTCTCCAGTCGCTCCGTCTGGACCTGTAAAGACTCAATTACCTGTAAATACTCCCATTCAAAGTATCGTCTTGCATCATTGACGTTGTGTCTATATATGTGTTTCTGGAACCTACCTCTTCTTTCACCTGAGGAAGGAACTGCACTTTGAAAGCTAGTAATTTGAAACAAACCTCATAGACTTTAGCCTGGTATTGTAAGACTTCTTACTGTGGAACAAAAAGGGCAGCAGGTGCATAGGACCGCTATTGCTTTCAAATAGCCCTCCAACGTGCACGCCATTCTGCTGTTGGACCTGTATATTGTTTCCTTGTTGTAGAAATTCCTGCTTTACGGCATTATGGGAGGACCTTGCATGACTGCTGTGTTCAAACAAAGATCCATCACTATCTTTTCAAGTACATATAGTGGCCCTGCCAGCATTGCCCACATTATGGGAATTGGAAAAAAATACCGCAAACGCTAACTGGGTCTTGAGCTGCCTCACTCTCTCCCGCCTGTTTCTCTAGCTGTCTGTCACAAGTGTATGATGTATTGAATCGAGTTCACAGAATCACGGAATAATACAGTGCAGAAGAGGCCCTTCAGCCCATTGAATCTACGCCAACGCATGAAAAACACCTGACCTGCCTACCTAACCCCATTTGCCAGCACTTGGCCCAAAGCCTTGAATGTTATGACTTGCCAAGTGCTCATTCAGATATTTTTAAAAAGAAGTGAGGCAACCCGCCTCTACCACCCTCCCAGGCAGTGCATTACAGACCATCACCATCCTCTGAATAAAAAGGTTCTTCCTCAAATCCACCCTAAACGTCCTGCCCCTCATCTTGAAACGTCTCCCATTGTGACTGACCCTTCAACTAAAGGAAACTGTTGCTCCCTATCCACCCTGTCCAATCGCCCTCGTGGTCTTGCCACCTTGATCAAGTTGCCCCTCAGGCTTCTCTGCTCTCGCGAAAACAACCTAAGCCTATCCAACCTCTCTTCATAACTTAAATGTTCCATCCCAGGCTTTGTCAGATGGAGGTCATGCCTAACAAATTTGATTGAATATTTTGAGCATGTGATCAGGTATGTAGATGAGGGTACTGCAGCTAATGTAGTTTACATAGATTTCGTCAAAGCCTTTGACAAGGTCCCACATGGGAGACTTTTCAAGAAGACAGATGCACATGGTGTAAAGGGTACTTAATGAGGTGGATTCAAATTTGCCTTGGCCAAAGGAGACAGTGTGATGACAGACGGTTGCTTTAGTGACTGGAAGCACTGCTATTTCCTCACCCAGGGCATGTTTACATTTCCAGTTAAGCATCTCTGCTTGCTGCTGGTGGGTTTGGTATAGAAATTTGTAATCTAGGCCCAACCTGACTCTAGACCAATGTTTTTCAAACTGTTTTCCCAGGACCTACTTCTGCCAACCGGCCAACCATCATGACACACGCCACATTTGCGTACCTTTATGCAAAAGCGGGAGCCTGCTTGGTTCTCACAATTTCACTCCTATCAGGTTCACAGGAGGAGAGGGCAATGCACATATCAGGCGTAGACTTCAGCCCATTCCTTTGTGCCGTCTTCACCTTTGTGTCAATGGAAAATCCAACCTTGAGCATGTAGGTCATTGTGAAGAGCTATAGCAACAAAATGAGTGTTTTACTCCTGTGAGATGCTACTCCAGAATGTTGATACCCTCATGGGCTCTTGGTGTGTTTATAATGTGCTGTCACAGGTCACGTTCAGCAGAGTATTCTTTTTATTTGCAGCCAGCTGTAAGTTAAAGCTGGAGTCTTGACCCCAAAAGGAATTTTTCACCCACCACTTCTCTTTCAAATCTGAAACTTCTCCTCGCATTTGCCAGTACTTCTCTGCATATATCCTTATTTGCACTGGCACAATTGACAAAGCCATACCTCATACCTGAAGAAATCATCTTTAAACTCCTTTGTTCCCTAGTTAAGTTTCTTCTTTGTAGGCTATTAACCAGAGGCCTGGAGCTCTGAACAAAGCTAATCACTAGCACTGCTCTGTCCTGCCAAGGACTTTCCTGAGCAGCGCTCTCCTGTGGATTCTGCTGTGAGATCCTGTCCAGCAGGTACACTGCCTATTTGTGCCTCAGGCCGTCGCTTATATGGAAGAAAATGATTCACCTTCACAGTCCTCTTGCCTTGCTTTCCAGCAGCTGGAAGGTGGAAGAAGCTCTCCTCCGTGATTTGGTGCCAAATGCGCGGATGCACAGGGTGCTTGCCATCAAGTGTACGTGTTGGGCCTATGACCTGCTCACTTCTTGCTGCAAGACTGTACACAGCCTCATTTCTTCTCAGTTAAACCCTGCTCTAGACAAATTAATTTTCTCTTTTGCGTCCTTGCTTCCTTCGCCCCTCCATTAGCTGCTGTGCATCCAGCCATCAAACCCTTGCTCTCAAATTCATTCCTGCCACTCTTTTTAATTCTTTCGCAGGATGTGGGAATTGCTGGCTATTATTCTCCACTCTTAATTGCCCTTGCGAAGGTGATGGTGAGCCACCTTCTTGAACTGTTGCGCACTGTTTGTTATAGGTACACCCACAGTGCTACTGAGAAGGGGGTTACAGGATTTGGATTCTGTGGCAGTGAAGGATTGGTGATGGTTCAGGATCAGGATGGCTCGGAGCGGAACTTGCAGCTGATGATGCTCCCATGGATCTGCTGCTCTTGTCCGTCTGTGTGGTAGAGATTGCGGGTTTGGAAGCTTCTGGTCCTGTTGTCAGTTTTCTTGACACACACTGAACAGAATTCTTCTCTCTCTGGCACCAGGCCCTGTGGCATAGGTGGGACCAGGGAGTGTTTCCTGCTGCAGAGGATGATGGGAAGACATGCTTTCTGGCCCCGGTTTCATTTACTATGCACCCATAGCGGCATGATCTGTGGCGGGGTGGGCTTGACAGTGAGCGTCCCTCCATTCCATATCTGGGTTTCATTAGTAAAAGGCACCTGAAGAAAGAAAACGGATCTCCGGGGAAAACACTGAGGCTGGAAGATGGACCTCCTCAATTTTCACTGAAACTCTTCTTCAGTTAAGTCCCAACTTCTGCGTGCCATGTTGTTCCAGACAAGTTCTAGACCGACGCGTTCTCCCGCTGGCGGGGTGGGGGGGGGGGGGGAACGTGCCTTTATCTGCTTCCCATTAGCTGGATGAAAATCGGTTTCATGCCGCCCACCATCGTGGGCACCAGTGGAAGATCCTGTAGGAAATTCACACTGGCGGAATCCAATTTTTGGGAGTCCTGTCAAATTCTCACCCCTCGTCCCACCGATGAACCCGCTGGCAGGGGCATGGGAGAATTCTGCCCACTGTACTTTTTTGTCTGATTTGCTCTCCTGTGAAGCACCTTGCAACCTTTTACTACGTTTAAAGGTACAATAGAAATGCAATTTATTGGTGCAAATCTCTTGCAATGTTGTTTCCGTAGAGGATTTAATAAGTACCGACGGTGTTCTGAAGTTTCTCAAGAATTTATTGTTTCCAACTTAAATGCTTAAAGTTTAGCTTTGCTGAGGGAAGAGCTTTGCACATATATGTCGCATGCACACAGCGCAGCAAACTCAAGCACGTTCTCCTGAATCAAAGAATTGCCGTTGCTGTCAGGCTAAACCTGATACTGTCTGACTGGAACCTGTAAACTAGGCTTTGCTCTGAGACCAGTATCTGCAGTTTTATGTCTCCCTGAAATCTTGTTCTTTCATTTTGTATTATCATGAGACTTTTATCCTTGAATTTGAATCTGATGTCATGCTGTTTATCAATTTTAGCAGCATCATTTCCTTTTCCACAATGAGATCTATACGTAGATTGTATATAAATTTTAACGTGGAAGTATCTTCATTGCCAAAAAAAATGCAATTTAAAAAAAATCATCTTTGTTCTTTGTGGGTAAAGTGACATTGCCCACGAGTTTTTCCTAGTTTGCATGGCTTTGCGCAAATAATTCATGTGAAATTGGTCAAACTAGTATGAAAAGAATTGTAGACTTTTAAGCACGGGTTTGTCGTGCGTAAATCAAATTTTCACAATCTTTTAATGTTGGTCTAAAAGCATTGTGCTCGATTATGGCCCTGCTGCTGGTCATGCCCCCGATCAAAGTAAAGAATTGTCCCAAACCGGCGCATTCAAAGAGCTTCCTCAAGTTAAGCTTGCCTTGGGCTCCGAGGGGCTGACAGGCACGTTTCCAGATTTTTTAATGGTAAAAGTCAAGCCATGTTTTAATTTACTATTACTTTAATTTGCTAAGAAACTGGCTACATTGTGTACCGATAGAACTATTAAATGGTTCAATATTTCTAATATCCTTTTGTGATCCTTAAATCGGGTTACTTGTGGTGGACAAGACACTCTTACCGCAAAATGCAGGTTTGACACTGAAAGCACGAACACCTGTTTACCATTATCAAATCAATTTTTTTAATGCAGCAAACAAACGTGGCTGTTTTCCATTCCAGTGCCAGAATCTGCTGGTTTATGGAAGATTTTTGATTTGTGCAAGGGGGTTTGGGCAGAAATGTGGCTGCGGTGGCAAACCAGTGCAATTGTGAGTGGTATATACATTCAGACTGATAACACAAGTTGGAACTGTGCCCAACTTCAAACCCCATTGTTTCCATTTCTTTTATCTATAGCACAGTCGGGATTCCCACTACCCATAGTCACACACATGTTCATCCAGAAAGGTAGCCACCCCCACTTTGGAGGCAGTGGCAGCTCATTGCAGAAGACGACAGGGCAGCAATACTGCAAAAAGATGAATAACCTTTTGTGTGGCTAGAGTAAGTCTGCCACCTCGAGTCTCTCGTTGCATCCTCTCACATATCGCTCACGCCTCCAAGGTGATCCCTTACCCAGCTACCTCGTGGGTTGCCAACACCTACCATAAGGCCCTATTTTCCTACTCCCATCCCCATGGTCTCCACCATATCCACTCTGCCTCTCTCATTGCCGCAAATTCTGGATACCACCCGCTCACAGAGGTTGATTGATATTCAGGTGAGGGGGTGAAGTTTCGGAGTGCGTGCTCACTAATGACATGCTGGTGTATTAAAATGAGGTTCCCGGGGTCCCGCGGCATGTTTCACGCTACTCTGCCAAGGAGGGGGATTGAAAATTCTAATTCCGAATGTCGTTTGAGAGATTAGTTTCTCTCCAGATTTTGGTGTCCGGATCCTACACATGGCTGGTGTGGGCTCAAAATTGTCCCCAGTGTTTTGGTTTGTTCATGTTCCACCGGATCATTGACTTGAAACATTCAGTGAGATTTGATGAGTGTTGACTGAAATTTTCTGCTTTTATTTCCAGCGGCCACAGTATTTTTCTGAAGCCAAAATTAATATTTGTGCCCATTTTGACAAGACTATTGTATTGGGTATAAACTGGCGACAGGTGTATAGAGTCCATTGAACTGCACTTCCCAAGCGATGTTCCAGTCGGACCCCTTTTTAACGCGTGAAAATTAATGCAACCACAAATGCCAACAAAATGGAAACAGCAGTAAACCTACATAATGTTCAGTATATAATGATGGAAGTATGCATTTTATAGATCAACATATAATACCCCATATAAATATGAATTTGATTTTAAACAACTTTTCATTAAAATAATGCTTCTGTCCTCATCAGTCCATTAATTGAGCCACTCCTGCTCACGGACCTTGCCCGGGTTACAGCAGAAGCACAGGTTGCGGATCTCGAGGTGGCTGATGTTGGAGCTGCGGTTATTCCACAGCACCAGGATCATTGGTGGAAGCATTGCTGCCAGGTTCATGGTCAGGGCTGAGCTTCGAGACTCAGTGATGTGGTCGCTGATGCAACCCCGTGCCCTGGAGAGACAGGAGACCAAAATGTGCGGGGCACAGACTCAGAAGGGGGGCTCGACACAGTGTGGAAGCTGCTGGTTGAGTGTACAGCACAGAAGCAGGCTGTTAGGTCAAACTGGTATATGCTGGTGTTATATTCCACATAACTCCTTGCACTCTGTATGCTTCGTCCAAATGCGAGTCATCAGCAACCCTCCTGTTCCTTTCTTCTGTTCTTGCTGAACTTCCCCTTTCATGTGCCGTAGTTCCTCAAAATGAGTGGTGTTTTTGATTAGTAAACAACAGTAACTTCATTGCATAGTACATAGTAACATGCTCTAAGGTGCATCACAGGAGCATTATGTAAGTTTCCTTCCTGCTGATTCCCTTATTTCCCCTTTCTTTATTTTTGCTGTTAACATTTTGATCCATGAATGTTTAATGGACATGTATCATTAATCAAGTAGCAGAGAGAGTGAGGGGAGGTGGTGGCACAGTGGTATCGATACTAAACTAGTGACCCAGAGATCCAGGGCAATGCTCGAGGGTCCCGTGTTTGAATCCCACCCCGATCTGGCCTACATGTGACTCCAGACCTACACAGTGATGCGGTCAACATAGTTTAGTGCTAGCTTTAGACAGGAGAACTCCGATCTTTCAATTTACAGACAAAATATGAAACTGAGACTCATGTGATATTAAGATGAGGCATGGGATGAGCAAAAGCTTGGTCATGAAAGGGTTTATGGCGCATTTTAAAGGAGAGGGAGAACGGGAGGCAAAGAGCATGTTAGCTGGAAGTACGATGGTCAAATGGTGGAAGAATTAAAATATACAGGGTGTCAGAATTGAAGGAACACCAATCTGGGAGGGTTATGGGGCTGAATACAGAAATGGGAAAGGATCAAGTCAATGGAGTGATTTGTAAAAAGACGATGAGCATTTTAAAATTGGGGTGGAGTTGGACCCAAAGTTAATGCAATTCAGTAGAAAAAGGGCCTTTCCTCCAGCTGACCTTGTGAGCCATTGAACTAGAAAGCCACCTGCAACGATGTCAACAGGACCATTACGTTTTGGCTGAACGACAGGAATGCCCTTGTTTTATGAGCTGTGGACTTGGTCTTTCTTATGAAATTAAATGTTTTCACAAGCAAAGAACACAATAAAGTTTTACAAGATTAGTGTGTTTAAACAATAAATAATTTTTCCTACTTGGCTGGAAAACTGGGAAGAACTCCCTTCTTTCCTTCTAACAGTGCTGTGGGATCTTTCACACCCCCTGAGGAGAGACCACTCATTTCAAAGCAACATCTCTGACCGTGCAACTCTTGCTCCGTAAACCGCTGGGAGCGTCGCTCTTGATTATGCTCTCAAATCCTGTATCTTTCCTAGAACACATTCCTGTATATTTGAAACAAGTAAAGTTGTTCTCTTCAGCAATTATGGGAGAGAAACCCCATTATGAATTTTGTCATTTATTAGTTAAATAATAGTTTGTTTTTGTTTAAAACACTGCTGGCTGGCGGCTTCCCACAGTGACATGTACGTAGAGGTCGCACGTTAGGTGGCGCCTGCTGGAGTCTCTGGTTTTTGAACTTTTATGCCCGGTTTCAGGGATGGTTTGTGGAAGAGTTGGTGTGGGAAGTTATAAGGAAGTCATGAAATGTCCAAGACCCAGAGAAGGGTGCTGGAAAGGAGGGGGCGAGCAAAAGTCTGACGTCGGGTGAGGCTGTGAGTCCTGCAGGAAGAAAGATGGTGGGAGCTGGGCCGACGGGTGGGGCCGCTCTCCTCACAGTGGAAACTCTGACCGGGTTGATGTCGGTGGAGCTTGAGAGACTTGTGTGGCAAGCATATGGGTGTGCTTCGGTGGGAGATGATGACTGTGATGAAAGAGTAGGTGGTGGGTGGAGGAGGCGATTGCCTCGGTAAAGCCGGCAGTGATGAAGACATTGGTTGAGGTACGGGAGCAAGGAGTGAAGTTGAAGAGGGTGGAGGAGGCATTGCCGCAACACAGTGACCAGTTCACCTCGATGGGTGAGGAGCTCCAGAGGGTGGTGGAGGCCAGCACAGGGCTCCGAGCTAAGGTGGAGAACCTGGAGAATAGGTCAAGAAGGCCAAATCTGAGAATTGTGAGTGGCACGGTAGCACAGTGGTTAGCATTGTTACTTCACAGCACCAGGGATCCGGGTTCAATTCCCGGCTTGGGTCATTGCCTGTGCGGAGTCTGCACATTCTCCCTGTGTCTGCGTGGGTTTCCCCCGGGTGCTCCGGTTTCCTCCCATAAGTCCCTAAAGATGTGTTGTTAGGGGAATTGGACATTCTGACTTCTCCCTCGGTGTACCCGAACAGGTGCCGTAGTGTGGCGACTTTCACAGTAACTTTGTTGTAGTGTTGATGTAAGCCCACTTGTGACAATAAAGATTATTATTATTATCGTGGGCCCACCTGGAGTGCCGAGGCCGACTGAGCACTTTGCATAGATGTTGACGGAGCTGGTGGAGGAGGGGGAAAAACCCTTCTCCTACGAGTTGGACAGGGCACACTAGTTACTCAGACCGAAGCCTAAAGCGAGTGAGTAACCAAGGGTGGTTACAGTTTGCTTTCACTGGTTCCACATGAAGGAGAAGTTCTTGAGCTGGATGAAGCAGAGATGAAAGATGAAGTAGGAAGGTGTTGGTATATGAATAAAGCAGGACCTGACCGTGGAGCTGGCGAGAAGGCCGGTGGTCTTTGGACGAATAAAGGCGGCATTGCGTGACAGCAGAGTGAGATTTGGAGTGGTCTATCCTGTGAAGTTGCAAATGACGCACAACTCGAGAAATTTTTATTTTAAGATGGTGGAGGTGCCAGAGGCGTTCGTTAAGGCTGAAGGACTGGGACTTTGAGAGTTGTGATTTGGACCTGCTTGGTGGGGATCGGGATGGCGTTTTTCATATGGAGGGTTTTCTATTCGATCGGGGTTTTGTTTCTCTATTTCTTGAATTTGGAGGGGGGGGGTTTACTTGCACTTTTTTTTAACATGTGTTGGGGTTTTTTTTCTGTGGGTGCAGTTTTGTATTGTTCTCTGATATAAGGGAGGTGAGGGTTTTTGGGAGTATGGGGGGCAGTTCCTGAGAAGGGGGGGCCTCATTTTGGGTATCTGGGGGTACAGGTGGCCCGGGATTGGGCAGGGCGTTAGAAATTTAACTTCACTCGCTTGGTGGGGAGGGTGAAGGATGATGTTGCTTGGTGAGGAGGGTAAAGGATGATGTTGCTTGGTGGGGAGAATGAAGGATGATGTTGCTTGGTGGGGAGGGTAAAGGATGATGTTGCTTGGTGGGGATGGTAAAGGATGATGTTGCTTGGTGGGGAGGGTAAAGGATGATGTTGCTTGGTGGGGAGGGTAAAGGATGATGTTGCTTGGTGGGGAGGGTAAAGGATGATGTTGCTTGGTGGGGAGAATGAAGGATGATGTTGCTTGGTGGGGAGGGTAAAGGATGATGTTGCTTGGTGGAGAGGGTAAAGGATGATGTTGCTTGGTGGGGAGGGTAAAGGCTGATATTGCTTGGTGGGGAGGGTGAAGGCTGATTTTGCTTGGTGGGGATGGTAAAGGATGATGTTGCTTGGTGGGGAGGGTAAAGGATGATGTTGCTTGGTGGGGAGGGTAAAGGATGATGTTGCTTGGTGGGGAGGGTAAAGGATGATGTTGCTTGGTGGGGAGGGTAAAGGATGATGTTGCTTGGTGGGGAGGGTAAAGGATGATGTTGCTTCGTGGGGAGGGTGAAGGATGATGTTGCTTGGTGGGGAGGGTAAAGGATGATGTTGCTTGGTGGGGAGGGTAAAGGATGATGTTGCTTGGTGGGGAGAATGAAGGATGATGTTGCTTGGTGGGGAGGGTAAAGGAGGATGTTGCTTGGTGGGGAGGGTAAAGGATGATGTTGCTTGGTGGGGAGAATGAAGGATGATGTTGCTTGGTGGGGAGGGTAAAGGATGATGTTGCTTGGTGGGGAGGGTAAAGGATGATGTTGCTTGGTGGGGAGAATGAAGGATGATGTTGCTTGGTGGGGAGGGTAAAGGATGATGTTGCTTGGTGGGGATGGTAAAGGATGATGTTGCTTGGTGGGGAGGGTAAAGGATGATGTTGCTTGGTGGGGAGGGTAAAGGATGATGTTGCTTGGTGGAGAGGGTAAAGGATGATGTTGCTTGGTGGGGAGGGTAAAGGATGATGTTGCTTGGTGGGGAGGGTAAAGGATGATGTTGCTTGGTGGGGAGAATGAAGGATGATGTTGCTTGGTGGGGAGAATGAAGGCTGATTTGCTGAGGTGGGACACAAGTGCAGGCAGTAAAGATGAATGTTTTGCCGTGATTCTAATGCCAGCTGGTCTTTTTGCCCACGGTGTTTTTTATGGGGGTGGGTAGGCTGATCTTGTTTCTTTGGGTGGGGAAGATGGCGAGGGTTAGGAAGGTGATACTGCAGAGGGGGCGGGGGTGAGTGTTTCAGCCTCCCAAATTTGTTATGTTATTGGGCAGCAAATACCAAGAAGGTTAGGGTTGGAGCAGGGAGGTGGGTATTTTGTGAGTGAGGGTCGGGGTTGCGGGTGCTGGCAATGGCACTGCTCCTGATGGCCCCAGGGAAGAATGCGGTGTGCCAGTGGTGGTAGCCACATTGAAAATCTGGAGGAAGTTTAGGTTGGGAGCTGGTTCAGGGGGGTCGATGCCGATTGGGGAATCATGGGTTTGAGGGGGAGCATGGATGCAAGATTTTGGGGATGGGAAGAGAGGGGATTAAGGAAATGAAGGATTTGTTTCTGGGAGGGCGATTTGCGAGTTTGGAGGAGTTGGGTGAGGAGTTGGGGCTAACGCGGGGAAAAAGCTTTGGGTTTATGCAGGTGCAGGACTTTGTGAGGAAGGTCTCCCCGACTCACCTGTCTCGTCATTGCTAGAGGCGGTGCTGTCAGCCGGGGATTTTGGAGAGGGGAGTTGTCTCGGCAATTTACAGGAGGATCTTTGCGGAGGATGGGGTGCCCATGTAAGGGTTAGGTGAAGTGGGAGGAAGAGTGCTTCAACTTAGTGTGCGAGGCCGGGGATGATACAGCTGAAGGTAGTGTACAAGGCACCCCTCGCAAAATCAAGGAAGAGTTGGCTGTTCGAGTGGGTGGAGGATGTCTGTGAGCAATGTGGGAAGGACCTTGTGCACTATGTTATGTTTTGGTCCTGCCCGAAGCTGGAAAGGTTTTGGAGGATGGTGTTAAGAATTTTGGGGGTTCTACATGTGGACGTGGAGGATGTGCAGTCTCCGCACAGACAGTGACCCAAGCCGGAATCGAACCTGGGACCCTAGAGCTGTGAAGCGATTGTGCCATCCACAATGCTACCGTACAGACAGCTCATGAATTCAGTGAATACATTCACCACAATTTTCAAAAGAACTGTGGAGCTTTCAGTGTCCTGAGCAATATTTATCCTTCAACCAACATCACCAAAAATGGATTATTAATAAATGAAGTTCCTCCTTTTACTTATTTAATCCACGTGCAGACTCTTAACGATTTCACTTGGTCTCATCCAATTTAATTTTATTTATGATTTTTGATTTCCTGTGGACTAAAGTGTTTAGAAGATGATTTAAGGTTACAGTTTTGTACATGTTGACTTGTGGCTATGAGAAGTTGGCTCAAGATCTCACAAAGTTGGTTCGTTTCAGACTCATTGATTTATCAGTCTGGATTCAAACAAACGGCCTGAAGGGTAAAAGTACAATGTTCTGCCTTAACATAAAATTTCTTCCTCTGCAGGCGGTGATTTGTTTATTGCTTGCTCCATTTTCAAAGTATTATTTCTTTGGGATTTGTTTTTTTTGTCAGCTAAAATTACACTTTTGAGATATTTTTAAAGTTATGTGACCACTGTTTTGTATTGTTTTGGAAACAAAAATGTTGACTACTGCTTTGTCCAATGATCTTCCCTACTAGGAAAGGGGGCAAAGGTTACCATGACCATGCAACCCCTGTCAGGGGCATGTCCTCAGTCCACGAGTTGGCTCGGGGCTCAGCATACCTCAACCAATGAGTATGAGCGCAGGTCTTTGGGTGCAGAAGTCTGCTCAGAGTGAACCTGGGAGCCAGAGTAACACCTATGTTATAGACTCTGTGCCTTCCCTTGTTACTTGCCAATAAACACTTTGTTTTTCTTTACTACTGTCCACCTAATAATGTCTTGAGCTACCACATCATGATGTATCGCAGAATGAGAGAAGTGAACAAAAATGTAGGTGCTCAGAAGCCAATTTGTATCATTTATAAGACGGATCAGTAAGCATTTGAGGGTGAGGGAGGAAGTGTTGAATTAGATTTAACTGTAACAACCTTCAGTGCTCCAATTAAAACGTCTAAGTACATTTTTGCATTTCTGTAGTGGTTTTTCACTGTCAGCCTAACAGCTGAATATTTTCCTAAAATATTTCATAGCCCAAGTGTTGGCACATATGTTGGCAAACGTGGCAGCCATTTTGTACACCGTAACACCTCAAAAACAGTAGTGAATGCAAGAACATGCATTGACATAATTTCAGAAGCACTTCACACCCTACAAAGTACTATTAAAGTGAACAATGTAGTGAAACACAGCAGCTAAATTGCAAGGCTCTTGAGAACTGACGTGGAGTCTCCAGGAATTGAAAATTAATCTTTGGGACACTGTTGTGTGCAATATTTTTTTTAAACTTGTTTTTATTCAAGATTTTACAGAACTTTTACAAAACCACTACCAAAAGAAGGAAAAAAAAATTAACAAAACAAGGTGGGATAACTACAATTTACAAAAGAAATCTATCCACACAGTGGATCCCAGCAAGGACCCACTCGAGGCAAACTTTATCCTCTCCAAACTTAGAAACCCAGCCATGTCACTAACCCAAGTCTCCACACTTGGGGATTTCGCATCCTTCCACATTAACAAGATCCGTCTCCAGGCTACCAAGGAGGCAAAGGCCAGGACTCTGGCCTCTTTCGGCTCCTGCACTGACGGATCTTCTGACACCCCAAATATCGCTATCCCCAGACTCGGTTTTACCCGAGTGTCCAAGACCTTGGACATAGCCCTTGCAAAGCCTCGCCAGAATTCTTTAAGCGCCGGGCATGCCCAAAACATATGGACGTGGTTTGCTGGGCTCCCTGAACACCTCATACACCTGTCCTCCACCCCAAAGAACTTGCTCATTCTTGCCACTGTCATGTGCGCCCGGTGGACCACCTTAAACTGAATCAAGCTAAGCCTGGCACAAGATGAGGAGGAATTGACCCTGCCCAGGCCATCCGCCCACAAGCCCTCGTCCAGCTCCTCCCCCAGCTCCTCTCCCAGCTCCTCCCCCAGCTCCTCCTCCCACTTGCCCTTCAGCTTCTCCGCTGCGACCTCCTCCAGCTCCTCCACCTCCTGGTATATGTCTGATACATTTCCGTCTCCTACCCACATGCCCGAGACCACCCTGTCCTGTAGCCTGCGGGAAGGTAGCAGTGGAAATTCCACCACCTGCTTCTTCAAGAAAGCGCGGACTTGCAGGTACCTAAAGGTATTTCCTGAGGGCAAACGGAATCTCTCTGTCTCTCTCTCTCTCTCTCTCTCTCTCTCTCTCTCTCTCTCTCTCTCTCTCTCTCTCTCTCTCTCTCTCTCTCTCTCTCTCTCTCTCTCTCTCTCTCTCTCTCTCTCTCTCTCTCTCTCTCTCTCTCTCTCTCTCTTTCCCCACCCCCCGACTTCGCAAGGGTTTGAAACAATTTTGTTTTTTGTCATTTTCATTCAACATTTCTCTTTCCCGGATATAAAAATATTTTTTTTAAAAAGGGGGGCGGGGAAGGGAAAGAGGTGATGTTGTAATGTGGAAAAAGACTTTTAGGTTGACAGTTCAGCATCATCCAATTGGGTAATGAATCTTTTTTTGGCTTTCAAATTGATGTCAGAAGGTAGTTTGTCACAAAGGATGGGGGATGTGTTGGCAGCAGGGTGGTAGTGTGGCTAGCATTGCTGCCTCACAGCACCAGGAACCCAGGTTCAATTCTGACCTTGGGTTTCTCTGTGTGGAGTTTGCACGTTCTCCCAGTATCTGCATGGGTTTCCTCCCACATTCCAAAATGTGCAGATTAGGTGGATCGGCCTTGCTAAATTGTCGCTTAGTGTCCAAAGACCTGTAGATTTGGCTGTGGGGATGGGGGTGGGAGAGTGGACCTAGGTGAAGTGCTCTTTCGGAGGGTCGGTGGAGACCTGATGAGCTGAATGGCCTCCTTTATCCCTGCACTGTCGGGATTCTATGACTAATGTTTGGAATGGGGGAGGCAAGTCATGTGACAAAATCTCCAGGAATACATTTGATCGCAGTTGGCAACCCGAAGCAAGATCAAAAAACAAGTGACATAAATGACCGTTTACGATGTTATGAAAAGATGTTGGCCAGGATAGGACCCCTACTGCTCTTCCAATAGTTTTGCAGTATGTTATAGAGGAGAGGAAAGAAGGGACCTCCATTCAATATCTCACCCAGAAGTCGGTCCCTCCAGTGCAGCACTGAGGGAGGGTTGGTCAAGGTGATCTGCTCAAGTTCTGTAGTGGAACTTGATCCTGCAGTAATTCAAGTCTTTCGAGGGTAAGCTGTTTTGTTTTAATACTTCAAGTCCTCGTGTGCAAACTGGATAGATTGGAATATCACCAAACACAGATCTTTGGGTGCGATTTAACCACTGCGTTGCACTCAGTGTGGATCCGCAATGCAAGCTGGTTAAATAGCCCCAAAATAGAGATTCGCACTGGGTACAAATCAGCTTGCTATCTAACCGTCCCAGTACCGATGGTGAGTTCCAGATCATGGCTGAACATGGGGAGCATAACATTAACATTAATTATTAGCATATATTTCCATCTCGGTTGAAGACAAATGTATGTAACGGCCTCCCAGGAATTAACTGACTCCCCAGCAAGAAATCACGTGGACGTATTTTAGTACACCTTTTCAAAAACCTGAAGCTGCCGTAATGGCTGCTGAGGGGAACTGAGGATGTGAGTAGCCATTTTCCGGCAGGCAGCTCAATGGCACTTGGTGGAGGGTGGGGTGGGGGGATGGTCGGGCTTGGTTGGGGAGCTGAAGTCTTCCAGGTTGGTGGTGATGGTGGTGGTGTGTGTATGGAGTGGGGGGTAAACCGTGAGGGTTTTTTGTCCGTGAAGCCTTCAAGCCATCTTTACATACTGTGGATATCCATGACGGGGGAAACTGCAGCTGGTGCCTGTCTATCCTACCAAACGCTTCCAGGACAGAGCCCTACTCTTGGTTATGTGTTTTTTATTACCTTTAAAGTGCCCAATTCTTTTTTCTTCTCCAATTAAGGGGCAATTTAGAATGGCCAATTCACCTACCCTGCACATATTTGAGTTGTGGGGGAGAGAATTGGCCTTGTTAGTTGTGCGAGCACTTCACAGCTCCCTAGTGATGCTGCAGGTTGGGCTTGCTGCTGCTTGCAGCTGTAAATGGTTGGAGGCTGCTGCTGCTGTTTGCTTTTTCTGTAGCCTGAGTCCAGAAAAGGAAGATGACCTGCAGCCTGGACTGGAGAAGAGGAAGGGGAGCTTTTTCTCTCTTGCGTGCTCTGGATTGTGTTGTGTTTGGTCTTCTCTACCGTACAAAGGATTCCACCAAACACCTAGTCTTGTCCAAACCAGAATCTTTATTGAGTCTCGTGTGGTAAGATCGCAATCTGTTACAGAGCACGTTATCATGGCGTCTCCTTATTACTCCTCTAGAACTGCACCGAGCACCGACTATCCACTTGTATGTCTGAAGAAGTAGCAAGGGGATTTAAAAAATGTTATTTCTGTCCTTTGCTTTGAACATTTCTCTTCATCAGATATATAAATGTTGAAAATGGGGGGTGGTGAGCAGGAGAGAGTATTCAGTAATGGGAAGAAGGGCTGTTAGGCTGACAGTTAAGCATCATCGAATTGGGTTATGAATCTTTTTTTTTGCTTTCAAATTGATGTAGGAAGGGAGTATGTCACAAAGATGGATGTGTTGGTGGTAGTGTGGTTAGCCTCACAGCACCAGGAAGCCAGGTTCAATTCTGACCTTGAGTGACTGTCTGGAGTTTGCATGTTCTCCCAGTGTCTGCGTGGGTTTCCTCCGGGTGCTTCGGTTTCATCCCACAGTCAGATGGCGCCAGTTCAGAGGCCGGAGACTGAGGAGGAGACCCAGTCTAACGAGGGCTGTGTTACCACCCGTGCGGTCATTAAATATGGTTCTGATGCCTGGTAGGGTAAAGTCGCCATAGTCGCAGATGAGAATAGGCTGCTTTCCCCTTTGAGGGAGGGGAGAGGGGGAGAGAGAGATCCCCAGGATGCACATCAGCAGTGGAAGCAGCCTGCTCTTTTTTCACGCTCTTGTGGCCTTCGGAGCCCTTGGTGGCATCCTTTGGAGGGACCTGGAGCCAGGAGGCTCCGGCTGACTGGTGTCACTGGGATGAGTAATCCGGAAGAGCAGGGAGGCGACCGTTGTCCCCTGGTGGTAGGCCCTGTGTTAGCCTCGACTGCTTCCTCCTCCCTTATGGTGGCTGTAGGGCCCTGGGGCTCTCCATGGGATGGAGGAGCAGTTGGAGTGAGCTCCAGAGGCTTCTGCATCATATGGCTCTGCCAGTCCTGGCGTCTCCCCGATGCTCCTTCGTGGCTTGGCCATGCTCCACAGTGCCCCAGCAATGTTCATCTGCATCTGGGACATGTCCCTCAGTGATGAGGACACGCTCTGCAGTGCCTCAGAAATGTATACCTGTGAATGGCACATGTACCTCGGTGACTGGAACATGATGTTAAAGCCCTTGGCCATGGTTGTCACAGACTGAATCATGCCTTGGGCACCACTGCTGAAAACACTGACCTTGTGTTCCAGGCTTTTCACCGCAGTCGTCACCCTAGCAGTGTTGGCTTCAGTGCCACGCACTGTTGGCATCATCTCCTGATTCCTTCAATCAGCTATGCGATCGCTAGAATGTCACTGACATCTGCTCCTGCTCACGGCCATGTCCTAGCATCTGCAGAAGCACCAAGATTACTTTATTCAGAGGCTTATCATCTGCCTGGGACTCAGCAGAGTTCTGGAATCCAGCAGACCTCCGACTGCTGTCTCCCTTGAATATTCCTGCCTCCACCTGATATGCGTCAGCAACTGTGTGGTACTCAGCAGATTGTGCTCCAATCCACTCTGTCGCCCACACAAGGTGTGTCTCTCTGCACTGGTGGTAGGTGAGAGGATAGCTGTGATGCATCTTGGTGGTCTCCTCGGAGCTCTCCTCCGAGGTGGTCTCTTGGGTGCCAGGGAAGGGATGACCCCAGGTGGCCCAGCCCTATCAGCTGGAGACCTTGAGAGAATAGACATGTGGTCAGTGAGAGGTAAGGATCATTTTCTCTGTCATGAACAACGCACTTGAGACATCATCTGGGTGAAGGGGCAATGTATCCTCGCGTTCTGAGGCATAGGCCAACCTCGCTGTCAGTGACTGCTCTCCCCTTCGTCAGCTTTGCGATCTCCAGGGCTGTTCGTCGTAGGGGTGGGGACTTTGATCTCTGGTAACCCCCCCTGCAGTCTTGGCCCTTTTATCTGCTCATTAGGGCTGTCTTCTCCTGCGGGGACAAAGAGGGGGCTTTGTGAGCCACACTCTTGGTGGAATGGGGGGGGGGGGGGGGGTGGTGGCAGGTGCCATGCGTGGGTACCGCAACTGGACATGAAGGGGTTGTGCTGGTGAGTGCCAGGAGTGCTGAGGAATGAATATGAAGATCGGATGTGGGGAGGATGCGAGGTGTCGGCCAATGATTTGTGGGAGAGGGGTTAGGAATTTGAGGGGTGGCAGGCAGTACTGATGCCAGGTGAGAGATGGTAACCTACCCTTGCTGCTCTGTGGAGGTCGTTGGTCTTGTTCCGATATTGTATAGCGGTCCTCCTGGTCATGTTGCCCGAACTGACCACCATTGCCACTGCCCCCAGGCCTATTGGTGACCCTGCTGCTGACCTTTTGACCCCCTTGGGGCACAGGATGTCCCATCTCGCATCCACAGCAGGCCAGGTCGGCATTGTCAAAGCGAGGAGCAGGTCTGCGAGTTGCCATGCTGGTGTGTTGACTGGGAGAGCGTGGTGAGGGAGTGTTGAAAAGGAGCTCCCCCTTGTTAGCGGCGAGACGCTGAGGCGCGATTTTGGTGTATCAGGCGGTGAGACAGCCAGTAATGACGAGAAGCTCGTGGGGCTGATTTCCGGCACTAAGTGCCGTTAAATACGAGCCGTTAAATCTTACCATCGTGAAACATCCCGCCAATCACGCCCAAAATGACACTTGGAAATGTTTCCATTAAATCGAGCCCTATTTTTTTTTTAAATGAATGTTTGAGAATTTGCTTGATGTGTAGAGGTGATGCCTAATTTTTAAATTAAATCTGCATGTTTTAACTGCTATATTTAGGGAGGTGGAACTGCTAATTAAGGAATTCTGTGAACTTCCATTAATAAAAACTAACATTTGGCAGAACTCTGACAACAATTCTAGATATTCTACTGTAACCTTTCCCAATGGGACTTGGCAGAAGGAAGTAACCCTAGTGACAGTAAATGTAAATAATTCTCCAGCAATATCTGGACATTGGAGAAAAACAGGTGACTATCCAAGGGAATGTGTGAAATGTCGAATCTGTTTGCAAGTTAATACTGGATAATGCACAGATGTTTTTACGTATGTGTGTATGGAAAATGAGGACTATTGGCATTAACGCCCGATTTTGTTCTCACACTTCAACTCAATATCAGGCTCAATAAAGCTGCCATCTTCTATAGGAAGATATTGGTTAAAGCCTAACCAAATGCTCCACTACTAAGAGTAAAGACTTCCTGTGTTCAATGGGTTATAGTAATGAGTTGAGAATGATGTGCTTGAGCACTTGAATCAACCTCAACTTCTCTGTAACCGCTGTGAGTTGCTCATTGTACACTTCGAAAGGTAATGACAAAAGTGGAATAGTATTAAAGGAACTGTACATTCCTGAGGCAGTTTGTTGTGAAAATAAACTGCATGCAGCCTGTCAAATAAAAATTGTCAGTATAAAAAAAATTCAAGGAAATTTGCTCCGCAATAAATAGCGATTCACATTAATAATGCACTAATTCTGTTCATCAGTCGGATCGACACACCATTAAATGGTCAACATTGTTAAACTCTTAATTGTCTGCAACATTGACATATTTATTTTGTTTAAACTAGGAGATGGAATTCCTAAAGAAAGCAGTCCTTTCATTAATAACACAGATATTGACAAAGGAAACCTGTATGAAGGAAAAAACCTGGCGCTCTTTGAGGTAAGAAGCATCTTTTTGTTGCACAATGTATTTGACATAAATAATAACTTGTATTTCTGCAGTACCTTTGATGTCATAAAATTCCTAAGGCATCCCAGGAGCATAATCAGCCAAACACATGATATTGCGCCATAAAATAAAAGCTTAGTCAAGTATTTAATGTCTTGCAACAGGAGAAAGTGTCTTACAACAGGAGAGAGTTTGAGAAGTATATGGAGGTAATTCCAGATCTTGGGGCCGATAGAGAGCTGGATGCATGACCACTAAAGGTGGCATGATAAGGATCAATGAGAGGTTCAAATTCTCAATTGCCATGTTAGAATTTGAACTCAGCCTAGCAACAATAACTCACTATCCTACCATATCTGGATTATGATCAATATCTCAAGATTGAGAGAGCTTGTTTCCTCCTGTTCTGGTGACCTGATGCATATAAATCTTTGGTTCACATGTTTGTGCTCATCTACTAGAGCCTTGCATTTAAGAACTTAATGTAGCTTCGGTGCAGTTTTTGTAAAGTAGAGCAAATTGCAGACAACCATCAATCATCACACCCTCTGTCTTGCAGAAGGTTGACAAATTGCCGCTTTAGACTCAGGATGGAAAGTTGCCAAAATAAGAATTGCTAAAGGTTGTGTGGGCACAGGATTATGAACTTGGTTGAATGTCATGGTCAGTGTTGAGTTGCACCAGAGCAAAAGGTCTTGCATACTTTGATTTTGCATTGGATGGCCCTGGCCAATCCATGTGGTAATTGCTCTCTGTGGCAGCAGAGGGCAATCAAATAAGTATTTTTTCTGCTTGGGAGTGGCATCCATTCTGCAAGATGTGTCACTGTGTATGTTGAAAGGACAGAGGATGCAATGGTTTACTTTCTTTCCTCTCACCTGCAGCAGGATAGCCTGGAAACACCTTGATGTGACGAGCATGCCCCAAGCCAATGATAAGGAGATGTATGCTAAAATAGTTTCTCCTGATCTAGGTGATCATTGAAAAGATAAAAAAGAAAGTGTGAATTAACCTGATCAGTCTCTCATTATATTGCACACGGGAGGGTCTAGTGTAGTCTTTTTGGAAAGTACGACTGAGGGGTTGGCCATTTGGCCCTTCCAGCATACTCCTCAAATTGATAAGATTAAGGCTGATCTGATTGTGGTCTCAATGCTCTCTTCTTTTCAATCCTCAAGGGTCTTGACTCCCTTGTCTTTCCAACTTGGCCTTGAATAAATTTAATGACCTAGCTTCCATTACTTTCTGGGGAAGAGAATTCTGCAGACTAGTGACCCTCAAAACGAAATTCTCCTCATCTCCACCTTCAAAGGGAGTCCTCGAATTCCTTAAACCGTGTCTCCTGGTTCTAGTTTCCCCCCCACAGAAGGAAATGTTCTCCTTCTCTCCAACCCACCAAGTCCCCTAGGATCTTGTGTAAGATTATCCCACATCCTTTTAAACTCCAAAGGTATAGAACCACCCGGTTCAACTTTCTTCATAGGATCTGCCCTTCATCTCAAAAATGTGTCTATTGCTCATTACTAGGTCTAAAATAACCTGCCCTCTAGTTGGCGCCAGAACACATTGCTCTAAGAAATTGTCCCAAATACATGCAATGATCACATTTTCCAGGTTATCTTTGCCAATCTCGTTTAATTAATGTCGACGTAAAGTAACCCATGATTATTGTTGTGCCTTTTTACATGCCCCAATTATTTCTCTCTGTGTACTCTGCCCTACAGTGAACCACTGTTAGGTGGTCCTATAAACTACCCCTATGGGTGAGTTATCAACTAGATTGCCTGACCCAAACTGTTTCTGCATCTTGCTCTTTAATGTCATCCCTCACTACTGTACCAATGCCATCCTTAATTAGCAGAGCTATCCCACAAACCTTTCCTATCTTCCTGTCTTTTCAAAAGTTAAATATCCATCAATATTCAGGTCCCAGCGTAGCATGGCGGCGCAGTGGTTAGCTCTGTTGTCTCTCAGCACCAAGGACGTGGGTTCGATCCCAGCCCTGAGTCACACTCCATGTGAAGTTTGCACTTTCTCCCCATGTCTGCATGGGTGTCTCACCCACAACACACATATGTGCAGGGTAGGTGGATCGGCCACATTAAATTGCTCCTTAATTGGGGGGAAAAAAGAATTGGGTACTCTAAATTTTAAATATACACGGTCCTAGCCCTGGTCACCTTGCAACCATGTGTTGTCTGTAATGGTCATACATTACATTATTTCTACATGTGCTAACAATTCATCCATTTTGTTGCACACTCTGACCATGCTGCTCTTACTGTCCACTCTTAAGTTTGCACTCTTTGTCCCTTCCTGCCACACTCTGGTTATCATTACCCAAACTGCTACCCTGCTCTATTACTGCGTTGTTTTTCTTTAATTCTCTGCTCACCTGATTCCTTTCCCAGCTATTTAGTTGCAAGCCCTCCTTTTAAACTAGCCTAGTTTGTGAGACTGTCACGAGGGTACTGCTCTAACTTTCCCCAGTACTGGTGCCAGTGCCCCCATGAATCGCAACCCATTTCTCGCCCATCAGCCTTTGGGCCACGTATCCATCTCTCTAATCTTATTTTAGCCTGTGTGAATTTCCTTCTGGCCGAGATGATAATCCAGAGATTCTTACCGTTTGAGGTTCTGCCCCAAGCTGCTCATGATCCACAAGTAGAACACCTTTCCTGGCCCTAGCTGTTTCATTGGTACCCCAATGGACCATGACAACTGGATTCTTCCCGTCCACTGCAAGTTCCTCTCCAGACTTAAGCAGATGTCCCAGCAACAAGAGTCCAACAGCCTTTTGGACTCTTGCTCTTGGCTGCAGAGAGCTGTATCTATCTCCCTGCTACCACAATGTTCCTATTTAGACCCCCACTTCAATGGCTTCCTGTAATCGTGCCATGGTTGATATGCTTATCCACCCTTGAAGCCCTTGCTCTGATCTATACAATTTGCAAGAACCTCAAACCTGCTGGACCATTGCAAGGGCTGAAGTGCCTCCAACCTCTATCTTCTGGATCTTACCTGCATCACTCACTGTCACCTTGCTGTTCTTGACAACTAGCCAAATCCAAAGACCCCATCCTAAGAGTGAGTGCCTTCTTTCTAAGTAACTTTCTCCCTCCCTGATACATCAAAGTATTTGTAGCTCAGCCTTCAGTTCATTGACTCCGAGCTGCTGTTCCTCCAGCCTTCGATCACACTAGTATCCGGCAGCGCCCACAAAATACTGCCACAGCACATCAGTTGCCAGGCCATGCTTGTGTGTTAATTTGTTTTTGCTTTCTAGTTAATAAACCCTCTTACTATGAATAAGCTTCATTGCAGTTAGTAAACCTTACTACTACTAATTAAACCATACAACTACTTTTTAAAAAATCTATCCGAGCTTCAGGAAGAAAATAAGAACAATGAATACTCACCAACCAATTATTTATCTGTTTCCTTGTGATGTCACAGATTGATTTTTCTCAGAATACATTTGGTCTGCTTTGAAGTCGCTGACTGGTTAGCTCTCGCCACCTTTTCAATCCAGTTCTCCGCTGCTCTCCTCATACTCTTTTTTTATTATCCCAGTTCTCTTCCACTCTCCTCGCGCTCTTTTATCCCGGTTCTCTTCCACTCTCCTCATGCTGTTTTATCCCAGTTCTCTGCCTCTTCACTCGCAGTCTTTTATCCCGGTTCTCTTTTGCTCACCTCATGCTCTTTTATCGAGGTTCTCTTCCACTCTTTTCACGCTCTTTTATCCTGGTTCTCTTCCACTCTCTTCACGCTCTTTTATCCCGGTTCTCTTCCACTCTCTTCATGCTCTTCTATCCCGGTTCTCCTCCACTCTCTTCACGCTATTTTATTCCGGTTCTCTTCCACTCTCCTCATGCTGTTTTATCCCGGTTCTCTGCCTCTTCACTTGCACTCTTTTATCCCGGTTCTCTTTTGCTCTCCTCACGCTGTTTATCTCTGTTCTCCGCCGCTCTTCTCATGCTCTTTTCTCCTGGTCCTCCACCGCTCTCCTCGGACTCTTTTATCCCGGTTCTCTTTTGCTCACCTCATGCTCTTTTATCGGGGTTATCTTCCACTCTCTTCACGCTCTTTTATCCCGGTTCTCTTCCAGTCTCTTCACACTCTTTTATCCCGGTTCTTTTCCACTCTCCTCATGCTGTTTTATCCCAGTTCTCTGCCTCTTCACTCGCACTCTTTTATCCCGGTTCTCTTTCGCTCACCTCACGCTCTTTTATCTCGGTTCTCTTTTGCTCTCCTCACGCTGTTTATCTCTGTTCTCCGCCGCTCTCCTCATGCTCTTTTCTCCTGGTCCTCCACCGCTCTCCTCAGACTCTTTTATCCCGGTTCTCTTCTGCTCTCCTCGTGCTCATTTATGGTATGAAAAAGGGACTAGAAGGAGGAGCATTTTTGGACCAGGGCCTAATTACATACTTTGTTCTCTTTTTGAAGCCATTAATTTTTCTTTCATGTTTATATTTCCATTGTAAATTCTGAAACGTTCAATGTGAACTCTAATTGCACCCTCTCGCCACCTGATAGGAACATCGGTGTAAGATTAAGCCATTCAGCCCATCAAACCTGCTCTGCCATTCAATATGATCATTGCTGATCATCCACTTCAAAGCCTTTTTCCCCCGCACTATCCCTTTAATGTCATTGGCATTTGGAAATCTGTCAATCTCTGCTTTAATCAGGCTCGATGACTGAGCTTCCACAGCTCCCTGGGGCAGAGAATTCCAAAGATTCACAACTCTCTGATTGATTGAAAAATTTCTCCTCCTCTCTGTCCTAACTGGCTTCTCAATTTGGAAATTGTGAACCTTGGTTCTAGACTCCCCAAACAGGGGAATCCATGTCTGGTCATTTTAGTATTTTGTAGGTTTCAATGAGCTCACCTCATTCTTCAAAACCTTCAAGAGAATACAAGCCCACTTGCTCCTGTGGTAATCGGACAGTCTTGCCATTCTGGGAACATGTCTGGTGAGCCTTTGTTGCACTCCCTTTATGGCAATACTATTCTTCCTAAGCTAAGGGGACCAAAACTGCACCAAGATTCTAAAAGTGAAGTAAAACCTCACTCCTGTACTCAAACCCTCTTGTGATGATGGTTAATTATCCATTCGCTCCCTTCATAGCTGGCTACACCTGCATGATAGTCTTCAGTGGCTTATGATGAGTCCCGAAAGATGTGCTTGTCAGGTGAATTGGACATTCTGAATTCTCCCTCGGTGTACCCAAACAGGCGCTGGAATGTGGCAACTGGGGGGATTTTCACAGTAATTTCTTGCAGTGTTAATGTAAGCCTACTTGTTACACTAAAAAGATTGTTATTATTAAGTCTTTTTTTACATGTACACTTTCTAATCTCTTACCATTTAAGAAATACTTTGTGCATCTGTTCCTCCTACCAAAATGGGTGACCTCCTATTTTTCCACATTGTATTCTATCTGCCATGTTATTGCCCACTTAAGTCTGTCTAAATCCTCTTGAAGCCGCTTTACATCTTCCTCACAACACACACATTCCCACCTAACTTTGTGTCATCTGCAAACTTGGAAATATTCCGTTTCGTTCCCACATCCAAATCATTGATTACATACAGCGAACAGCTGGAACCCGTGCACAGATCCCTACAGTACCCCACTAGCCACAGCCCGTTAATGCGAGAATGACCTGTTTATTAGAACAGTACAGCACAGAACAGGCCCTTCGTATTCCTACAGAGTATTCTTACTCTGTTTTCTGCCTGTTAACCAATCTGTAACCCATGCCAGTATATTGAATCCTATTCCATGTGCGTTTATTTTGCTAACCAACCTCCTGTAGGGGACTTTATCAAAAACCTTCTGAAAATCCAAGTAAACTACATCTACTGATTCCCCTTTATCCATTCTGTCAGTAAAACCCTAAAAAAACCTAACAAGTTTGTCGAACATGATTTTCCATTCATAAGTCCACATTGAATATGCCCAATCAGATCATAATTATGCAAGCGTCCATTTATCACATCCGTTGCAAGTAGATTGTAGCATTTTCTTGACTATGATGTAAGGCTAACAGGTCTGTAGATCCGTTTTATCTTCCTTTCACCCCGCTCCCCCTTTCTTGGATAGTGGAGTGACATTTGCTACCTTCCAATCTTCAGGAACCATTCCAGAATCTATTGAATTTGGAAGAGAATCACCAATGCATCCACTATTTCCATAGCTACCTCAACACTCTTGGATGTGGATCATCAGGTCCCAGAAGCTTATCAACCTTCAATCTCATTAATTTGTCCAATTCAACCTTCTTTCAAATCCTTCAATTCCTCATTCTTCCTAGTCCCTTGGATCTCCTAATTCTGGAAGATTCCCTGTACCTTTTCTTTGCCATTTCTCTGTTGCCCATTATAATTTCTCCAGACTCTGCTTAACCAGGGGCCACGTAGGTCACTGAACACAAGGGTGATGGGGAATGGGACTTAATGGGAATTTAGACCGGGCAGCAGAGTTTTGGATGACTTTGAGTTGAGATGGTTGAATATGGGAAACCAAGTAGAAGTATGTTGGAATAGTGGACCATTTCCTGCACGATTGGCAACGTCTTTGATTGTGTATTGCTGAATCTTGTCCTTTTGAAGGGAAGAAATATCATGCATTGTTTGTTGAAGTGAAAATATAAAAACAAGGTGATTGTTCTGATCTTGTTTAACAGGAGGAAATGGACAGGAATCCAATGGTTTCCTCCCTGCTTAATAGGCTGGCAAACTACACCAACCTCACCCAGGGCGTCCGAGAACATGAGGAGGCAGAAAACAATGAGGGGCCGAGAAAGAAAGAAATTAAGGTAAATGTACTTGGCCTACATGAGGAATTATATGATTTGAATGATAGTTGATAACTATTTCTGCCTGGCAAGCTGCCCAGTAATGTCTCCAGTCTGAATAAATGGGTGAGTAAATTCTTAATGTGAAAATGATCCAGTTTGCCATTGTGCTTTTTAGAACACCAAGAATATGTTTATATTTTGAAACCATGAAGCAATAGTGGGAAGCTGAATTTGATAACTAATTGGGAATGCTAATAAGACTGCAATTTCCCGCAGAGGTCCGGCGATGCGCCGCGATCACAAAAGCAAAGCTTGAAGGGCTAATTGCTGTCATCGGAACCTGTGGGATAAAATATACTTCTATCTCTGTTGTGAACATTTTATTGAATAAAAATTAGGACATAGAGTTTCATGTTTGAACACTGATGCTAGGTGTCCCAGAATAAGAGGATTATTGGTTTCTGCTGTACTGAGGGGAGGCCATTGTGTTTGCCTTTCTCTCTAATTGGGGGTGTGTGAGAGAGAGAGTGAGAGAGTATGTCACAGAGAATCAGGAGTTGTCTGTTCTGTAATTGTTGTCTCTGCACTGCCCAGGTAGGATCGTAGGAGCAAGAGTAGCCATTTCGCCTCTCAGACTTGCTCTGCAACTCAATGAGATCATGGCTGAGCAGCAGCCTAACTCTATATACCTGCCTTTTCCCCATATTCCTTGGTTTCTCTTTGACTAACACCAAATCTATCAATCTAATTTCATCTTAAAAATTGGCCTTGCATTAATTGTGGTTTCCAGATGAATTCCAAATTTTCGCCACCCTTTGCATCAAGACAAATTTCCTAGTTTCACTTTACCATAAAGTCAACCAGGTGTATGGTGACTCCATTTTCCCAAAATTCATGTTTTTGCATATGCTTGGCATTTACAGCCATGACCTGCTTCCTTTGCATTAGTACTCATTCAGCCCAGGGGTGGCACGGTGGCATAGTGGTTAGCACTGCTGCCTCACAGCTCCAGGGTCCCGGGCGCAATACCAGCCTTGGGTGACTTGGGTGGAGTTTGCACTTTCTCCCGTGTCTGTGTGGGTTTCCTCCGGATGCTCCGGTTTCCTCCCACAGTTCAAAAATGTGCAGGTTAGGTGGATTGGCCATGCTAAATTGCCCTTTATTGTCCAAAAGGTTAGGTGGGGTTACGGGGATAGGGTGGAGGCGTGCTCTTAAGCTTAAGTAGGGTGCTCTTTCCAAGGACTGGTGCAGATTCGATGGGCTGGATGGCCTCCTTCTGCACTGTAAATTCTGTGATTCTATGATTTCCATGAAAAAATGGAGGTGAGTTTGTTTTTTCTGTGATCTTTTGTCAACGCTCTTTTTTCCCCACAAGATAAGAGGCATCAAGTGCTTATAACTTCAGTTGTTGATACTCTACATGCCTGATTGGCACCTTTCTATGTGGTTATAGCAACACCAGTTATTTTAAAGAAAATTGTGCTTTTTAAATAGTTCCACACATGGCATTGTTACTGTTGTTAGTTCTGTACAGTGTATATTGGGTAAATGGGCATGGAAGTGCTATGTGGGCCATTGGGGATGGGTGGGGTGCATGGAGGGGTCATGGGAAGTGGGAGGTGTAAGGGGCCAAAAATATAAGCAAACAATTGGGAATAAGCCCCAGAAAGCCGAGGCGCACCATTTAACCAGCTGACCTTGGAAATCGGTCACCCTTGTGACCCTCTGACCTAAGCCTGATCGATGCTCTATGAAGGTTTAGCACAACTTTCTTGCTTTTGTAATTTTTCATTTGATAAAGCAAAGAATCATGAATAATTTTTAGTCATTTCAACTTGTCTAGTCACCTTCAAAGATTTGTGTGCATACACCCCATGTCTCTGTTCCTATCACTTTGTTTAAATTGACTCTCCTCATTTTCTTACTAAAATGCATTACTTCGGACCAATGCCGAATTTCCTTTGCAGTGTCAGCCTATTTTGCCAGTCTCCCCATGTTCTCCAAACAATCTTCTAGTATTTACTCTATTGTTTACTATATGGTTGATTTTCGTGTCATTTGCAATGAATGAAATAATGTCCTGTTTACCCAAATTTATCAAAAAGAGCAGTGGCCCTAACACTGTTACCTGGGAACGTCATTGTTTAACACCCTGGCATTGCAATTTGGAAGCCAATTCACTGCTGAAGGTAAAATGCTCAGCCAATTTGATCATGCCAATTCACTGCTGGGTGGATTAGGTTGAAATCACCCATGTGACATTAGCAATGATGTCCGTTGATTTATTCAATCTGTGCTTTGACATGTGGGCTTGACATGTGCTGTGTGAAGGTGAGGGAGATCAGTGGACTGTAGGCAATGCAATATTCATCTCTTGTACCTGTTATGGCCACAGCAAATGTAAAATGCTTTCCCAGAGGGTAAGTTGGCTTACTGGGCCGTACCCGTTTCTATTCTGAAAATGGGAAGAAACCATACTAATCTTAGCAACACAATATCCAGTAATATGTTTTTGGATTTCAAAATTAAAATAAAAAGTTTATCAACAAGATAAAAAGAAAACTTAAGCACAAAAGATTGCAGTTACGTAGTTAAAATTAGTCTTACAAAACATTCCCCAAAATGACTTGCTATTTGGTCAGACCAACAAGTAAACACCTTCCAGACAACAATCCCTGGCGGCATGGTAGCACAGTGGTTAGCTACTGGGTTTGATTCCTGGCTGGGTCGCTGTGTGGAGTCTGCATGTTCTCCCCGTGTCTGCGTGGGTCTCCTCCGGGTGCTCTGGTTTCCTCCCACAAGTCGCGAAAGATGAGCTTGTGAGAGGAGTTGGACATTCTGAATTCTCCCTCAGTGTCCCCCAACAGGTGCTGGAGTGTGGCGACTAGGGGATTGTTGCAGTAACTTAATTGCCGTGTTAACGTAAGCCTACTTGAGACACTAATAAAGATTATTATTTAACTGTAATAATCCAGTAATATTACCCCAAGGCAAAGCTGCTGTCCTTTTATTAAGGCATATCCTACGACCTCTCAAGCTTGCTTCCACTCTGCTTGGTAAATCTAAAACCTCAGAACAAGGCTGCTTTTTGCAGTCTCGAGGCTGCTTTTTGCAGTCTCATGACTTTTCTGGCTTGACTGGATGGCTGATTCAAAATGCACTTCTTCTCCCAGCCAAGAGCTGTTTCCAGCAGGTCTTCCTCACTCAGCTAACCCTTCAGCTCTCAATATCTCTCCCTGAATAACCTTTTTCCCTTTTTGTCCTCCGCACCTTCGTGTTTTCCTATGGTCCTCATCTTCGGGTCAAATAAAACATAAAGCGTTCACTTGTTTACTTATGAAAATTTTTTGAGCTGCAAAAGCCTTTTTCTCCCCATGGAAAGTTAACAGGTGAAAACAACAGATTTGATATCTCTCCTAATCCAAATTTCTACTCCTAGCCTATTTGCTTCTAAACCACTTGAGCAGGAAAGTCAATAGAAGTGCATGCAGCTAGCAACCTTTACTCCATTCCCCTCAACTCTTCCAAACAAAATGGATTTGCATTTGTGATGCAACAGCAAGAGACCAAAGGACTGGAAGATCAATCATACTGGATCACCTCCGGGCATATCCTGGTATCTATCATCAGTGTAATATAATTTAAGTTCAACTCGTCCCTCATTTCCAAGGCCACTTGGAGATTTCAACCATTCATTTATAGATGGGTAGGGGTCGGGGAATGGAAATCACAATCCTTGCACATTTTGCGTCTCCTGAATGTCTTCAACATTCCATGCGAGCTCTGTCCCTTTTGACCACCTTTGGTGACAGCCATGATTTCACATCTAAAGTCGACTTCCCTCCTTCCTTCTCCTGACTACCTTCCCCCGCCCTATCGTGCTCATGACCCACCTTGGCCTGAAAAACATCAACTTCAGCATGACCAAAGGTGCTGTTACAAGTGGAGCTTGTGTGTTTGCAGTGAGATGTTCAGGCTTTGTGGTGTGTTTGAAAGTCAATTATAGTCTGCATTTCACCCTGATTTTCTAGTGAGAATAATTGCACCTGGTTCACCTTCACTCAAAGCATGCAGTTCTTGATCCTCAATGGATTTATAACCTGTTGGCTATCGGAAGTCATTAAATGTGATTAAAGCAGGGAGTCAACAGGCAAGGCACACTAGCACAGTGGTTAGAAAAGTTGCTTCACAGCTCCAGGGTCCCAGGTTTGATTCCCAGCTTGGGTCACCGACTGTGCGGAGTCTGCACGTTCTCCCCGTGTCTGTGTGGGTTTTCACTCCTGTTTCCTCCCACAAGTCCCGAAAGACGTTGGGTTATTTGGACATTCTGAATTCTCCCTCAGTGTACCTGAACAGGCACTGGAATGTGGTGACTAGGGGCTTGTCACAGTAATTTCATTGCAGTGTTAATGTAAGCCTACTTGTGACAATAAAGATTTAAAAAAATTAGACCAGGGTTGTCTTGGCTGTGGAGTCACTGATGTGAATTGTGTAACTGCATGTAGGGTTTTCTGTTGTCTGGTCAAACTGGAGCTTTTACTTCCTATTGTGGATATAGACTGTTTATAATGGATGCTTGCTAGAAGTACAAGTGAGTCATACAAGTTCAGCTGCCCTTTCGCAAACGTCTGCAACACTACTTGCTGCAGTCTAAGTGGAGAATGAAAATGCTCTCCTCCCTGAGGATTGTTTCAAGTTAAGTTGACTGCTGTACATGATCAAGCACTCTAATAGACTGGACATTCCTGCCTGAGTGACCTCTTTCTCCGTTTTCCTAACAGCCTCATGGGGTGCGTGGAAACAATGTAAAATATGTCTCCCGCCGAAGTGCCTTGTCCAGTACGAGTATTTCTGCAGACATGACACATTCTGTTGACACATTGGATAAAAACACATTCTGTTGGCACATTGGATATAAATATCTATGTTGGGCTCATCCATAACAAAATACTTCTGTTTCACTGCGACCAATAAATTTGTTCAGGTCCATAAATAGACTAAGCCGTGTGATGATAGAGCTATCAAAAATAGTGTTCTAAATTTGAAGTGCGTTCCTTTTGTCATCTACAATCTCTGTATTGTAACCATTATCTCTGCTGTGCAGGAAGAATGAGTTTTATTTATGTGGCAAGGTTAATGTCCTCTGGACATCTGAGATTGCTTTACATCCGATTAAATACTGTTGAAGTGCAGCCCCAGCCCTAATGTATAGAAAGCAGCAGCTAGTAAGCACCTAGCAAGGTCCCATAAATAGCAATGAGATCTGTTTAAATTGTTTTGGTTGAGGAATATATATTGGCCCTTTTGAATGGTGCAGTGGGATCTTTTACATTCACCCGAATGGGTGGCCGCGAGGCATAAATTTTTAACATCGGTGCGCAAGAGTCTTGCAACACTCCCCCTAAACTGCACTGAAGTATCAGCCTTTAAGTTACGCCCACAACCTTCAGGCATGGGGACTTTTGTGCTACCACTTTTTGAGGAATGCTAACCCATGTTGTCTGATGCAGACTTCTGATTTATCTCTATGTAATTATTGTTGTGGAAATAAAAATGGCACCAAGCATGAATTGGGTCAGTGTGGACGAGTTGCGCAGGATCTCTGCTTCCAGTGACAGGACACAATTGAGATGACTGAACGTTAAGACATCCATCCTGTGCTCTTCACTATTGGAGGCAGCCATTCAGTTCAGGCCATATTATCGTGGCCTGCGGAGAAGGTGATGGCGGTGCCCATGGGCCGCACGTGGGTGGTGTTGGAACACTGGGCCTAGAAACAGTGGTGACCGACCAGGCCTGGCACACAGCAGCAAAATGTCCCTTCTTTCCGCAGCCGTTGCAGGTTGCACTCCGCGCCGGGCAGCGCTGCCGGGGGTGTTTGTTCTGCCCGCAGAAGTAGCATTTGGGCCTCCCGGGGTTGGCTGGCTGCCGCGTGGCGCAGGCTTTCGGTGGGCTGTGGTCGGTAGCTGGTGGGGCCCACGATGCCCATAAGGGTGCCATGCAGTCGGGGGGTGTACAACTGGACGTTACGGGAGGCCACTGTTAACGAGTTTGCGAGCTGCTTGATTCTCGCAAGATCAAGCGTACCCCCCTCCAATAGGCGCTGGCGGATGTACGCCGACCCCATGCCCGTAACAAAAGGGTCTCTGATTAAAAGTTCTGTATGCTGGACTGCTGAAACTACCTAGCAGTCACAGTTCCTCGCCAGGATGTGCAGGGCATGCCAGAAACCTTCTAGGGGCTCTCCGGGGAGTTGCTGTCTCGTGGACAGGAGGTGCCTGGTGTATAGTTTGTTGACCGGCCGAACGTAATGTCCTTTCAGGAGCTCCATTGCTTCAGAGTAAGTGGGCGCATCCCGGATGAGAGGAAAAATGTCAGGGCTCGCCCGTGAATAAAGGACCTGGAGCTTTTATGCGTCCGAGGGTTCTTCAGCGGATGTTCGGAGGTAGCTTTCGAAGCAGGGCTAGTCAGTGGTCAAAAGCGGACATGGCATTGACTGCTTGAGGGCTCAGCTGTTGGCGATCAGGCTTGATGCGAAGTTCCATTGTTTTAAAAATCTTTGCTCAATAAATTGATGCACCATCAATTACTACAAAGGCGAGAGTAGTGAATAAGCAAGACTTTATTGAGCAAAGATGTGTGGCCTCCTGTAGCTGCTATCAGAATGGGCGCAGCACCGGCGAGCGCACACATTTATACGCCGCCTACTGGGCGGAGCCAGCAGGCAGGGATTTACCCATGTACCTCTAGTACAGGAGTCTTACTGTACTACATCTAATATACATCTAAGACAGTTAGTGGTGACTACCACAGAGCTGCTGGTGGAAAGCAGTCTGCTCTGTTCTGCTTCCCCTTCCCCCACTCTGTAAAATCCACCCAAAGGCTGCCCAAATTGAATTCAGGCAGGGTCCAGCACGACACTAGTTTCAACATTTTGCTGTTATCTAATTAGTATAGTGGACCAGTTACCATAGTAAAACTGCACTGCATCAAGAGCTTTGAATGTCTTAGCATGAGGCATGTTGCAGTTCTATCAGTCGTCTTGTGATGCATTCCATGGTCTGATGCAAAATCTGAAGTTCCTTTAATTTACAAGGAGGTGTCGCATTCTTTGGTGCTTCAGGCAGTGAGCTTGACCTGCAATTGACTGCAAATGTTCATAGGAATAATTGTGAATCTGACATGTCTTGCAAATTGTAATGCCCTTGTTTTCTACTGGGATTTTTAAGCAATCCCGACATCGGTTGCAGCATAAAATGAGTCTAATAGGACCACAGGAAGAGGCCTGGATGACACAGGGTCATTTGACTTTTGGCAATTTGTTGGAAAATTGTTTTGGAATTTGAATGCCAATTTTCCCATCCAAGCCTCTAACTTACTCCCCTGGTGCAGAACATTTTAAAAAAAAAATGATCAAACTTGTGTTAGAAAAAGTTCTTATGACTGATGATTTTCCCCTCTGCAATCTACACTTGTGCGAGTTCTCCTGCTTTAAAGTAACTCCCAGGATTTGTCACATTTACAGCGATAGGAAGTTGCATGCATCAGGCATCTAGAACCTGCAAATGTCTCCATGTTTTATCTAATGGCAGTGAAGACCAGGACACTGATTTTGTTGGAAAGGTTTTAAAGACTGCGGAATAAATGGTGAGGTTTAAGGAGGGGATTTCACAGTCTGCAGAAGAGATTGCCAGTGGGTTGGGCCAAGATCCCAGAAAGACAGGCTAGAGGGGCAATAATCCCGATTTTAACCTCTCACCCCCAGTGAACGTGGAATGTATTTGTGTTGGATATTCGATTCGCACCCCACTTGATTTTACACTTTTTTAAAATTTAGAATACCCAATTAATTTTTTCCAATTAAGGAGCAATTTGGTGTGGCCAATCCACCTAGCCTGCACATCTTTGGGTTGTGGGGACGAAACCCACGCAAACACGGGGGGGAATGTGCAAACTCCACACGGACAGTGACCCAGAGCCGGGATCGAACCTGGGACCTCGGCGCTGTGAGGCAGCAGGGCTAACCCACTGTGCCACCGTGCTGCCCTTGATTTTACACTCTTGACTTTAATGGAGCTGAAAATAAGGTGAAATGTAAATTGGGCAACCAACCTACATATCCCCTGGACTCATCAGGCACATTAAAATTGGGCCTAGAGGGTTTGGGAGGGAAGTAAAAGGCTGGAAGAGGCTGTAATGAGAGGGTAGGACAGTAGTTGGAGAGAGCAATTGGGTGAAGAATGGGTGTTCCGGTGGTTATAGGAACTTTCTGAAGGACACGAGTGGTGTGTGAGGGGGAAAATTACCCATTGACCACCCCAGCATTGGAGACTTGAAAGGTAAGGGGGGAATTTTAAAAAAAAAAGTGGGATGTGGGTGTTGCTGACTGGGCCACCAGTTACTGCCCATCCCTAATTGCCCTTGGAGCATTTAAGAATCTAGGGGATGGGTGGGACAAATGCAAATTATTGCATTTTGGGAAAAATGTGTGTAGAGAAAATAGAACACACACAGATGTGATGTAAGCTCAAAATGAAGAGAATTAGCTCAGTGAAACTCTAAGGCATCAGTGAATACGATACTGTCCGTGACTAATCAGGGAGATGGTAGAGGCCGCCACAGGGTGGTGGGAGGGGAGACAATACCGGGAAGAAACTGTTAAGCTTATTTTTCAGGCTATAGTGGGTGGGGGACTAGAGAGAATAGGTTTGGGAGGAATGTGTGGTTCGGAACAAGACTGAAAGAAAGAAAATGATCAGTCGAAAATTCCAATCTGAGGATTAGGGGGCAGCTAGAGAAATGAAGTCCAGTTGTAGACTGCATAGGGCGGGGGGGGGGGGGGGGGGGGGGGGGGAGGAGGAGAGAGAGAGGAGAGCTTGGAGAAGCACTGGTTAACTGAGGAGTCCAGGTCAGAGTGGAAACTACAATCTGAGGCTTCTCCAGAAACTATTTTTAATTGCCTTCGTTTCTCTGTAATAATACTATAAATGTTTTGCCTGTGGGATATATTTTGTCCAGGGTGCAAAACTTTCCATTTGTCAATGTTAAGTTTAATTTGTCATCTACCATTCTATTTGTGTGAAGGTCACAATGCCCTCTGCAAATCCTTAGCTGGACCCACTGTTGTTCTGGCATTGCTATTTTAGACTGTATTGCAAATTTGCAATCTAGGTTATTTTAAGCAAATGGGAAACCATGATCAAAGTTGGGGAACTGAACTCGACATCTTGAGCTTTATTTTTGCCCCCTTTCCTCATGACCTCACATCATCCAAAATTTAGTAGATCCAACAGCTTTCACCAGCATTGTTGCATGTTTTAACCAACATTTAAAACCAGTCTGGTACTCTTCCCTAGATTCATATTTTGTACAACCTCCTGAAAGTTCTAATAAACTTCTAATAAACTGTCAGTTGTCTGTAGGAGAAATGCTCTTATAATGACCTCAAATGTGTTTTCCAAAATTGAGGTACTGGAAAGTGAATATTAGGAATGATTAAAGGTTAGTTAAACTGTAAATGCATGCACAAGCTATGAATTCCTCATGGGGTTAGAAAATTAAACCACCAAGACTGCCCGTTCATTGAGTCATTTGGGCAATGTTTTGACATTAAAGTCTTTAGTCCGTAGGGTCGTTCAGGTTCCTTTGATAATTTTTCTGCTGGTGTACAAACTCCTCAACTAATATTTATGTAAAATCAGAATGCATCTACAACAGAGAGAGGAAGGGTTACAGCGTTAAAACTGTACACCAATACTAGTATGCCCACTTAGACTCTGGAAGTAAAAGGGATGAGATTAAAAGCAGCAAGTTCAAATACAACTATCAGCACTGATGGTAAATTTGCCCCAGACAGATCGAGGCAGGAAGCATTGTGCCCTCAGACTGAAGTTCATTGCTCTGAAGTCTCGGAAGGTGATCAATGCCCTCTTAAGGGGAAAGGAAGGTATCCATGCCAGCTCATCTTGAGGTTGTGCAAGTCTGGAAATATTGATAATTGTAAGATTACAGATTTGATCCATTCAATATTCTGGCTAATGGTATTAACTTGCCAGCTGTCAGTGAAGTCTAACCTCAATTAATCTCACTAATTTTGTCAATCACAGCCACTGATTTCAATCATCTGCCAGCAAAAGCTAGGAGTCTAGTAATATATGAGCATAGGGCTGAATGGCCTACTCTTATTCCTTTGAACCTCATTCAATAAGATCTTGGCTGATATGCTCATGGTCTCAACTCCATTTCTCCCTCCCTCACACTCCCATTACCCTTGACTGCCTATCAAAAATCTGTCCAACCCTGCCTTGAATGTATTTAATGGCCCAGCCTCTCTCTCTAACCCTTCCTCTCTCTGTTGTAGATGCATTCTGATTTTCCCACTGGAAAAGAGAATTCCACACACTGCGGCTAACCTGACATGGCTCAGTTGATAGGATTCTGGCCTCTTGTCAGGAGGATGTGAATTGAAGCATCACCATTCTGGAGACCTGAGCACATAATTTAACGTGATCATTCTATGTACTTTCTGATAAAGCAGTGATATAAATTCAATGATGGGTTTTAAAATGGTATTGGATAAATAATTCAAGGGGAAGAAAAAGAGAGATGAGAAACTTTCACCCTGTTATCTGGAACAGGTGACAAAGGTGGTGGCCAAGAGTGTGTGTGGATGCTGTTTATATGGATTTCCAGAAGGCATTTGATAAAGTACCTCACGGGACTGCTAAGTAAAGTTGAAGCTCAAGAATCTGTGCTGGAGCCTCAGTTATTCATAGTATTTATTAAGGATTGAGATGATGACAAATATAGGCTGCATTGTGAGCAGTGTAGATGGATGTGGAGCTCTGAAGAAGCTTGCTTTTTGTGCAAATATCATTAGAATGTCATGGGCAGGTACAGGAAATAATCAAAAAGGTTAATGGCATGCAGGCCTTTATACCTAGAACTAGAACACAAGGTGTTGGAGGTTAGGCTGCAGCTATGAAAAGTTCTGGTTGGATCCGGAGTTTTAAAAAATAAATTTACAGAATATGGGCATCGCTGACTAGGCCGCCATTTATTGCCTACCGCTAAAGTGGTTAAGACAGTTCTGTACACTACATCTTAAGAAGAATATATTGGCGTGGAGCGAATTCAGCACAGATTTACCAGAATGATCCCTAACCTCCAAGGGTTAAATTACAAGTGGAGGTAACACCAACTAGGCTTGTATTTCTCTGAATTTAAGAGGGTTAAGTTGCAATTCCGATTGGCAGGCAGTGATTAGTGGAGTACAGCAGGGATCTGTGCTAGGACCCCAGCTGTTCACATTATGTATTAATGATTTGCATGATGGAACTAAATATTATTTCCAAATTTTCAGATGATGCAATGTTGGGTGAGAGGGTGAACTGAGGAGGATGCAGAGATGCTTCAACTGGATTTGGACAGGCTGAGTGAGTGGGCATATGCATGGCAGATGCAGTATCATGTGGCTAAATGGGAGTTTATCCACCTTGGTAGCAAAAATAGGAAGGCCGATTAGTATTTGAATGGGTGTTAATTGAGAGAGGTGGATACTCAGTGAGACCTTGATGTCCTCGTGCATCAGTCGCTGAAAGTATGCGCGCAGGCACAGCAGACAGTAAAGAAGGCAAATGGTATGTTGACCTTCACAGCGAGAGGATTTGAGTATAGGAATACGGATGTTTTACTACAATTGTATAGGACATTGGTGAGGCCACATGTAGAGTATTGTGTGCAGTTTTGGTGTCCTTGTGTGAGGAAGGATGTTCTTGCTATGGAGGGAGTGCAGTGAAAGTTTACGAGGCTGATTCCTGGGATGGTGGGACAGTCATATGAGGTGAGACTAAGTTGGTAAGGATTATATTCATTGGTGTTTAAAAGAGGTGAGAGCGGATCAACCGGATTAGACTGGGTGGATTCATAAAGAATGTTCTCAATGATGGGGTAGTCTGGAACTAGGTGTTATACATTGAGGATAAGGGGTAAACCTTTTAGGACTGAGGTGTTGAGAAATGTCTTCACCGAGAGAGTGGTGAATCTGCGGGATTCACAAAAAGCAGTTGCGACGAATACATTGTGTAATTTCAAGAAAGCATTGGATATAGCTCTTGGGCTAAAGGGATTGGGGGTGGGGGGGGCGGGATCAGGGTATTGAACTTGATGATCAGCCATGACCATAATAAATGGCGGAGCAGGCTCGAAGGGCCGAATGGCCTCCTGTTTCTATTTTCTATGTTTGTTTCTATGTAGTTTGTCAATACTATGAAGGGAAACTCTAAGACTATTCCTGCTGGTTGGCGAGTCTAGGGCTAGGGAGCATAGCCCCAAAAATTAAAGCCAGAGCATTCAGGGATGAAGTTCGGGAATACTTGCACTGGAGAAGGTGGGAGAATGTTGGAACTTTACTCCACAAATGGTAATTGAAGCTAGGCCAATTGTAAATTTTAAGTTTCACAGAATTTTATAAAAGGTACAATGTGCCTTTCATATGTGTGCGCACGCAGCATGGTCCACATTAGTGTGGAATAGTGCTAAACAGCACCATGGTGAGGTGTCCCAGTTACTGGCATGTGTTCTCCGGCACCGGGACAATCTGGCGCAGACATATTTAAGTGAGTCATACTGCTCGGTTAGATATGTAAATTCAGTGAGGGCAGGATCTGGATTGTGTCACATCACAAGATCTCACGAGGCATTCAAAGAGTCTCCAATCTCGTTCGATTTAACGGCCTGGTCACGTCACCGAGCGGGCGCGACAAGGCCGTTCAATCGCGCCAGTCGTCCTTGTTGTAATGGAAGAAATGCAGCAGCCAATTTGAGTACAGCAAACTCCCACATACAGCATTGTGATAATGAGCAGACAATCTGTTTTGTGATGTTGATTGAGGAGTAAATAGTGACCAGAGGATTGGGGATAATATTTCTGCTCTTTTTTCTCTCAAAATACCACCATGGGATTGTTTGCAACCTCCCAAGAAGAAAGTAGAAAGGGCTGTAGTTTCTGAAAGACTGCACATGTGACAGTGCAGCATACCTGGATACTGCACTGGAGCATCGGCCTGCATATTTTATGTTCATATTCTGGCACGGGGCTTGAGTACACTAGCTTTTGATTCAGAGGTGAGAATATTATTAACTGTGAGTCATAGTTGACACCATACTAAAAACATTTACTGATCTTCGGCGAAGGTAGGAATATGGCTTGAGGCCATGGATCAGATATGATCTCATTTGAATGGCCGCACAGGCTTGAGGGAATAAATGATCTCTTTCTGCTCCTATGATCACTCTTCACAAGACCTGGCACAGAATCAAGTGCTATAACTGAAGTCTAGTGATGAGGCACAGCAGGAAATTATACCCATTTATCTCCATTCTCACCTAACCAGTAAACATGAGTCCCCCTCCCCCAGGAATCTGATCACACCCCTATTCTATAATGAACTCCCCCAAAAACACTCCACGAGAATTTCAAGACTGATTTGCTTTCAAATTATCTCTTGCTCTACTACTGGTTGTCTGTTTTTAAAGTTGTGTGTTTTAGCCTTTTATCTTCATTTTGGAGAAATTTAAAATGTTTAATCATGCTTTGTTGGTCCTTTCCAAAGTTCTCGTGACTTATAAATGGTGAATTCTGCTCCTAATTTACGATTTGGCCCCATCAGTAGTTAAATGAGTTATGTCACAAGTGGGCATTCTGTGCTGCTGCATTACTGCCCAGGTGGTGAAGAAGAAAATTTACTCCAGTGTTAAAAGATCCAAAAATGTTAACTTGCACCTGGACTACAGTCCAATGATCTGCCATGATTATCACTGTGATCTCAAGTCACCCAGCTTAATTGAGTTGCAATTTATTGCAATCATTGGTAATACGCACAAGATTGTGAAAATATTGTAATTCTTATTTGGAGCTTGGAGTAATGTTCCTGAACTTGTCTTGGAGATTGTGAGTTCATGTTGTCAACCCAGTGGAGAACATTTAATTGAAATAAATCTTGGTCGAACCTTCAGCTCCACTTCTTCATTTCCTCCTAAATTATACCATAGAAATCTGTCTGTACTTTTTTGTGCATCCTGTGTCCTACAAAAATAATGCCCACCTTCTGGGATCATCTTCATATCAGAAATAGTTCAAATCGGAGACCAGACCGGTTTGTGAGTTTAGATCCCACTCCAGATATTTGAGCACCTAAGCTAGAGTGACACTTGGTGTTCAGTGCCGAAGGACTGCTACGCTGCTGAGGGTGTTGTCTTTGGAATGAGCCGTTCAAAGGCCTCTTGGGTGGATGTGTAAGTTTCCATGGCACCATATGAAGAAGAGAAAGTGAGCTCTCCAGGTACCTTGGCTAAGATTGAATCTTTATTCAACAGCTGAAACAGCTGATTTGGTTCTTGATGTTTGTGGAATTCTGTTGTGCACAAACTGATTGCTATGTCTCTCCCAATGGTGGTTCAATTTCAAAAGTGCCTCATTGCCTGTGAAGGGCGTTGGAACTTCCTGAGGGGAGAAAGCTGCTGTATAAATGCATGTTTGTTTGTCTTGTCAACTTTTCAGTAATCTGGACAACAGAAGTATTAAGCAACCACACTGCCTTTAATAGGCATCATCGCTCAACTGCTTAAATGTTGTGAATTTTACATTTCAGTGTCACGCTATTTAGTAACTTTGCTGTTTAAAATCGAGTCCTGCCTTTTTTCTCAGCAGTTGCTGTGCGTTGATGGTCGTCGCTGCTTCTTCTTTCTCAAGTGAAGGCCTAATTCAATTAACGTTGTCTTGCAGGCTCCTCGAATGGGCACATTTATCGGGGTGTACCTGCCGTGCCTACAGAACATTTTGGGAGTTATCTTGTTCTTGCGCTTGACATGGATTGTTGGAGCTGCGGGAATCTTCGGGTCCTTCTGGATTGTCTTCATGTGCTGTGCTTGTGTAAGTTGGAAGTTAACAAATGCTAGCTTTTGGGAATTGCAATTAAAAGGAATAATCACAGTGATAAATGGAAAACGGGTCCAGTACTTTGAATATAAAGTTCTCCGTCAGAAAGTACTAGAAAATAAAATTTTAAATGCAGAGAATGCTTGTCACCGAAAGGAAATTTTCCAAAAAACGGCCTCGGCTATATATATATATATACAATGTCGTCAGCAAATGTGCTGCGGCTATCTGTCCCATTGGAATTGAGTTTTAAAAATTGAATACTTTCTGCCAAATGCTGATCCTGGTGTTCAAATCCGCGCCTAAAATGTGCAAATTCCATTTAATTGGCGTGAATAAATGTAAAAAATGGGTTTTGGTGTTTGAAATCCAGGATTGAATTTGTTATCCTAAAGCTACTAACTTTGATATAAATTGTCTGGCATCATCATGGTATGAATCGTAAGGGATTTGGTATCATTGGAGTGTGAACCATAAAGGTGTGCAGCATTGCCGTTGTGTGAATTGGTCGGTTAGAGTGTCACTGCATTGTGAGTTTTATGATTCTTGTCCTGGATTCAGTTATCCATTTGAAATTTCCTATGCTTGGTTATTATGGGGTTCTCTATGAATAGAAGTTAAAGCTATATTTTAGACTGGATAAGAGGGAGATATTGTTCCTTTGAGCTAGTCCCATATGATGAACTCCGATTTCATAATTGCTGACATGTAACATCCAAAGCAGTCATTTTGTTTTTTTTAAACTAAATTTGGAGTACGTAATTATTATTTTTTTCCCCAGTTAAGGGGCAATTTAGCGTGGCCAATCCATCTATCCTTTACATCTTTTGGTTGTGGGGATGAGGACCACACAGACACTGGGAGAATGTTCAAACTCCCCACGGACAGTGACCCAGGGCTGGGATCGAACCCAGGTCCTCAGCGCAGTGAGGCAGCAGTGCTAACCACCGCGCCACTGTGCTGCCCTATCCAAAGCAGTCATGTGCTGCTGCCTTTTCATGCTCCATTCCCAGCATATCACTCAAATGTTTTCAAAATTCCCCATAGCTGTTTGATTAAATTGTGTCACTAATCAATTCAACAGTACTGTTGACTTTACTCCATTTCAATAGGCACAGAAACTGAAATTAGCGCCACACTGACCCCTTTCATTCCCTGTTTGTAATGATCCAACAAAGCAATTGGTATTGACCGTCAATTTGGTCTGGTCATTTTAATTAAAGTAACTTCACTGAGTAACAGGAGAGTATTCATTTCAGCACTGTCAACTTTTGGATTTCAGTATGTGGGAAAGATTCATGATTGGTAAATCATGACCAAGGGCAGCAAGTGCATGAGAACGCCAGCAATTCCCAAATTCCCTTTCAAATCTCACACCATCTGGACTTGGGCGCAGTGCCATTCCTTTATTGTCGCTGGTTCAAAACCCTGCAACTTCATACTTCAACAGCATTGTGAGAACATTTTCAAACAAATTACAGCGGCTATCATCACTATCTCAGACGTGGCCAATAATTGTTGGCCTGCCAGAACATGTGAATGAATAGATTTTTTTTTAAGAAGTGTTGCTCTGTAAATAATAAATTGCTGGTAATCGTCTTCACTTGATGATTGTTTTGTATCTTTCTGCACTCGGGCCAAGCTAATTTTCACTGGGTTTTTCTCCACAGACCTTGCTGACTGCAATATCGATGAGCGCCATTGCAACCAATGGTGTGGTGCCAGGTAAATATACCCTCCGTGTAAATTGCTTCTTCCCAAGAAAGGCTTTTTTTTCAAAATAGCATTCCCCCAAAATAGGTTTATTTGGTTTTCGGTCATTTATTTGTTGTCTGTGGGACCTTTTTAAAAATAAATTTAGAGTACCCGATTTTTTTTTCCAATAAAGGGGCAGTTTAGCGTCGCCAATTCACCAACCCTGCACATCTTTTTGGGTTGTGGGGTGAGACCCACGCAGACACGGGGAGAATGTGCAAACTCCACACAGACAGTGATCCAGGGCGGGGTCGAACCCAGGTCCTCGACGCCATATGCAGCACGGTGCCGCCCGTCTGGGACTTTTTAATATAAATTTGGAGAACCCAATTATATATTTTTTTCCAATTTAGGGGAAATTTAGTGTGGCCAATCTACCTGTTCTGCGCATCTTTGGGTTGTGGGGGGTGAAACCCAAACAGACACTGGGAGAATGTGCAAACTCCACATGGACAGTGACCCAGGGCCGGGATTTGAACCCGGTCCTCAGCGTCGTAGACAGCAGTGCTAGCCACATGCCGCCCTCCGTTTGGGACTTCCATATAAAATTTGGCTGCCACGTTTCTTGTATCACAACAATGACAGCACTTCAACAATAGTTAATTGGTTGTAAAGGTCTTTTAGATGCACTGAAGTTCTCTTTTGTAACACTTTATTAAAAGCCTATTAAATACAGGAACATTTAACTTCAGTATTCTCATCTGTTTATGCAAGTTCCATTGTTTTTTAGCACTTCAACCTCTTTTTGTTGACATAGTCCCAAATGACCATAGACTGCTTTCCCCTTGAAGGGGAGAGCTGACTGGTAGTGATTTAACCTCGGGTGAGGGACAAGATTGGAAGGCAGGGCCTTCATGAATAACGTAAACCAGTAAAGGGATTGAACGCCATTGACCTTGCTCTGCGTCACAAACCAGCTGTTTAGCCAACTGAGTGAACCAACCTGCCAACCTCTTGTAAATCTCTGACTTAACTTCTAAATGTTTCCATCACTTCACTGCTGCAAGCCTTTGGTACAGTTATCGTATGGAGTTGGAGGTTTACAGCACAGAAAAGGCCCTTTGGCCCATCGCGCCTGAGCTGATCCAAAACAACACCTAACTATTCTAATCCCATTTTTCAGCACTTGGCCCATAGCCTTGTATGCCTAGGTATTGCAAGTGTACATCTAAATACATCTTGAATATTATGAGGGATGTTGCCTCCACCACCTTTTCAGACAGCGGGTTCCAGATTCCCACCAACTCTGGGTAAAAAGGGTTTTCCTCACATCCCTTCTAAACTTCCTGCTCCTGACCTTAAATCTAACCCTCCTGGTTATTGATCCCTCCATGAAGAGGAAACGTTTCTTCCTGTCTACTCTATCTATGCCCCTCATAATGTCATGTATCTCAATCATGTCACCCTCCCTCCCCCCAGTCTCCTGTTCTCCAAGGACAACAACCCCAGTCAATTCAATCTCTCTCAATATCATTGAGTCCCTCCTGCCCCTTCAATTCTGCCAAATCTTTAAAGTGTGTAATTGAGCTAAGCAATTTTCCTGAAACACAGGTAACAACATTGGTCGTTTTTGCATTGAGGTTCATCGAATTTCACTGTGGATATTAGTTGGGGATGCCTACACAACAAAAACATAAGGAAGCTACTAAACCCATTCTCCTGATCTTCCCTATAGCCTGCAGATATCTGCTTTTCAAGGATGTATCTAACTCCATCCATAAACTTTTATTTTTCCTGCTCTGGGAGACCTGACCCATGTATTTGTCCAAGAACCATTCTCAGAATTCTGGCTTAGCTATGACACACCAAACGCCACTCCTTTCTTCTATGTTATCCATGATTCGGTTGTCGCTCTCTTGCCTCCTGAGAGACAGAAGGTTGTTGGTTCAAGTCCCAATTCAGAAAATTGCACACATAAGCTTTCATGTCACTCGTGCTGTTCTGAGGGACTGTTAAACTGGAGGGGGTGCCAGATTTTGGAGCAGATGCTAAACTGAAGCTTTGTCTTCCCCCTCAAACGGATGCAAAAATCCCGAGGCAATATTTTGAAGTAAAGAAGGGGTGTTCTCCCCAGTGTCCTGGCCAACATTTATCTCTCAACTAATATTGCTGTAACAAATTCACCCTATTGCTGATTCGCTGCTGCAATTCCTACATTCTTAGGTCACGACAATAATAACACCTCAGATATAATTCACTGGCCATAAAACGCTTTGAAATTTCCTGGTGGTTTGATAGGGTGGCCTATAAAATACAAGTCAGTCAGTTTGTTCTTTGATATCCTTTCTGCCACCACACTTCATTCAGCTAACAGCGGTGAGTTAAATCCAGGGTTAATGACCAAATTAGTTGCAAGGCAGTCTCAACTCAGGCTATTAATTGGATTTAAAATAAAGGCTAGACAATAATTTTGGTGATGGGAGATGAACTAGCAATGCATCTCTCTGTTTTAATCGAGAACACAAAGACTTGGAATTTTATATCGTGGATGGGATTTTCCGCTCCTGTTTTCGTCAGGCGGGATCGGCGATGGGAGTGGAAATTCTCCTGAGGATGTCCAAATCGCATTTCATGGCAATGTAAAAGCGTGACGTACTTGTCGTGCCCCCCCCCCCCCCAAACCGGGTAAGAAAAATCATTCCACTTGCGCTAGTGTGAGGGCAGACCGGTATGAAACTGCACTGGTCTCCCAAAGTGTGCATCTGGCTAGCAGACCTCCGAGGAGAGTTCAGGTGAGTGCAACACTCGGCTAGGGTGAGGGAAGGGCAAGGAGTTATGTCCAGGCACTGCCAGGATGGCAGGGGACGAGGTGCAGCCTTTAAAAATGGCTTTCTGTTCTTCAAAAAGCTCACTTGCTGGTGGTGTGGGCTGTAACTTTAAAAAGAAACAAAATGGGGAGGAAGAGAGTCACAGGATTAGTTTCAACAACAAGAAAAATATTTATTAAACATGGAAAAATTGGATTATAATACAATACTCCTTTACTCTTTCCACCTCCCCTTAGCTTAATAAATACAAAACCGATTTAAAGATTAACATGCATTACAAAGTACATCTCAAACTGCAATCGTCTCATTCACTCAAAACCTCCCTTTTTTTTTTAAAATTTAGATTACCCAATTATTTTTTCTATTAAGGGGCAATTTAGCGTGGCCAATCCACCTACTCTGCACATTTTTGGGTTGTGGGGGCGAAACCCACGCAGACACGGGGAGAATGTGCAAACGCCACACGGACAGTGACCCAGAGCCGGGATCGAACCTGGGACCTCAGCGCCGTGAGGCGGTTATGCTAACCACTAGGCCACCGTGCTGCCCAAAACCTCCCTTTTAAGTACACAAGGTGACTGGGAAAATACACTTTCCGCTCTGAACCTGAAGTGAATATTTGTGGATATCTCCTCCAAATTCCCCCTGATTGTCACGTGAGTTCCCAAACTCTACTCCCAAAAACACACTTTTTAAAAAAATTATCTATCATGATTATGCTTTCTCTTTGCGGTTTTCATTCTCAAATTCAGACAACTTTTTCCAAATGACACTTTTAAACATAGCTTCCACTCCACTTTTAACAGTGAATCCAGTTCAGGATTTTATGCCAACTCTTTTAGGATTTCTTTGTCTTGACTGCTGTGCAATTATTATAATTGGTTTAATAATCAATTCAAAGACTGTATTAAAATGACATCAGATGTTTGATTTACCTTTTGAAGGCTGCTGTCCACATTAAATCTGGTCACTGCAATTATCTCTTTAACTCTGAAAACTTAGTTTACTTTTCCTTGAATTCTTTTGAACCATACCTTGGTCTTTGTTCACTTAACTCCAGACTTCTTAACCTTTCTTTCTGTTCCAATTCCCTGGTTATCTGGACTGTAACTTGTACTTCAGGAAACCTGCCTCTTTGCAGCTCCCACCCTGTCCAGTCTTTCTTCTGTCAGAGTTGCGAGGTGTTCATTCCCCGAGGTCCTGTCTCCAACTGTCCACAAATTCGGCCAAAACTTTTTTATAAATCCGTACACGGGCCCAGTTGATGAGCAACACCCACACGTTATGTCTTTTATTTATTCTTCACACCGCAGCCCCTTCTAAGCACTATAGAAACACAGTTGGAACTTAATCAAAGGCCATACATGCAAACACCTTTGTCCAGCATGAACCCAACTATAGGTCCTAGTCTTCCAGCCACAGAAACATTAAATTAAACCCACTTGAAACTATATCTTATTTCTAATCTTTTTTTAAAAATTTAGATTACCCAATTATTTTTTCCAATTAAGGGGCAATTTAGCGTGGCCAATCCACCTACTCTGCACATTTTTGGGTTGTGGGGGCGAAACCCATGCAGACACGGGGAGAATGTGCAAACTCCACACGGACAGTGACCCAGAGCCGGGATCGAACCTGGGAGCTCAGCGCCGTGAGGCAGCTGGGCTAACCACTAGGCCACCGTGCTGCCCACTTCTAATCTTTAGCAATACAAATCCACCCTTAAAACTACCTTTGTTTTCCTAACAATACCTACCTAAAATCCATTACTAATGGTCAGCATCTAGCCTCAGCCCCTCTACTCTTGATGTTGCTTATGCGAACCTGTTTTTTTTCCTTTGACCCATTCCATTTCTGATCAACATTGTTCTCCTTTTCGCCTTTCACAAATTCTCTCCTTTTTTTGCAGCTGGGGGCTCCTACTACATGATCTCCAGGTCACTGGGCCCTGAGTTTGGAGGGGCTGTGGGCATCTGTTTTTATCTAGGAACTACTTTTGCTGGAGCCATGTACATCTTGGGAACAATTGAAATTCTACTGGTGAGTTGCAGCATTTTTCAAAGCTGAGTCAAACTCCAAATATTTGTGAAATCAATTCTATCAAAGTTGCATAAGGCGAAGAATAGGCCGTAAAGCCTCCTGTAGCTGTTCTGGATTAGATACAGCTGATCTCTGCCTTAAATGGGCTGAAGCGTCTGGAATGGGTAATGAATCCTCGACCTTCGGACTGAGGTGAGAGTGCCATAGCTGGCACCTAGGGTACGTACTTCACCTCTTGAAGACACCATTTGCTGGGTTGCTGTTTGCTGGGCACTGCCAGTCCTCTGGTACCTGATCTGGATGGCTGCTCTTCTGCGAGAGCTAAAACCGGGATTCCCTGGCTAGCCAAGAGGGACAGGATCTCAAACTAATTTTTGCCTTCCGGAGCCGATAGCTCAAACCCCCTGTCCCTTCTAGTGGTTTTCTGTGGACGGTTTTCTACAAGTTCAAAGCACGCAAATATTGATTTCTGATCTTGAAATTTGTAAGCATGGTCTTTGAACTCCACAGTTCCAATTAACAGAGGCATGAAATTAGTATTTGAATGAAAGATGTGTTCCTCTGTAATTTATGACCTAATGGAATTCTATTCTCAGTATTTGCACCTTTCAAAGTCACACATTTATTTGTGTTAATTAGGTTGCTCTTTGACAAAAAATGTGAAACCCTCCCCGTTTTCACCTCCTTTGATTTTATATTGAGGGAAGCTTGTTTGTTTTAATATTCTTCAGACCAGCCTTCTGCCTTCGTCCATGCGTTCTCCACTAACTACTGGAGCACATCCAAAAAAACTCTTGCTGTTGCCCACACCCACCAATTACAATTCACCCACCAACCCTGTGTTTCCTGACCTACATTGGTAAGGTCGCAATTTAAAAATGTTGACCCTTGTTTTCAAAGCTCTCAAAGGCCTTCCCTATATCCCGCATGTGTAGCCTCCTCCAGCCCTGCAATCCTTCGAGATCCATGTGTTCCTCCAATCCTGGCCTCTTGCACATCTCTAAATGTCATTGATTTATTTGGGGGGGGAGCGTGTTCCTGATTTACCAGACATTCTGGCAAATGTGCGCTCAGCCAGCAGGAGATTCCATATCAGTAATGGAGCACTTTGGGTGTTTATTAGTGTAGAATCAGACAGGACAAGGTGCCAATCATTGGTCTCTTGTGTCTTTCAAAGAGTTAGCTAACTAGCCTCACTTTTACCATTGTCATTTTCACATATACATTAAGTTCCATTTTGAAAGTTATGGTTTAACAATAATGCTTCTAGTACCGACATAGGCAGCCCACCGACTGAACAGTCGAGCTGTAATACAAAGGTTAATTGCAACAAACTTTAAAACCTCAGTCGTAGTCTTGTTCCTCCTCTATGTACATAAGTTGTTCTGAAGTAACTCCTGGATTATATTGGGTATTCACCTATTTGATTGCTTCTCCAGCATCACGGAACCAGGAGCAGCTGACAGATGTGTGTATGTGATGAATGCAGGATTTTAAGAAAACTGGCATCTAAATATTGGGGCAATTGAAGGGTTATAAGCCCAGGGTTATAGTGTGTTTAACTGCAATGGTCATGTTTTTTAAAAAAGATTTTGTTTTGTGTCAGAAGGTACAATTGACCAGAGACATGTGTTTTTCAGTCTGGGCTAATGCAATGAGGTTTGACTGGGAGAAGTATCTGGGGAGTTTGTGCTTTCAGCCTGTAAAGTTAATTTATTTTTTTAGCTTGGGGAGATAATGGAATTGCTGGGAGCAGCTAAGGGATTCGGAGAGACTTGCTGAGATATCTTTGGAGAGGAATTGAAGTCTCATCTGTCTGACACCGGGTCCACAATTCTCTCTCAGTAGGATAGTTAGCACAGGTGTAATAATATTTAAAGCAGACCAGTCTTGTAGGGGACAAGGAAGAAGCTGAAACACGCCAGGTGAACAGTTTTATTTTTAAGATGTTCAGCCAGAGTCTGAATGGGCTCCAACAGGAACCAAATCTGTCCTGTAAAGCTAGTATTACTCTATGCCATGCTGATTTTAAGATGGATTGAGAGGTGTATGTTCCTTTTATTGTTTCTTTAATGGGGAATTGAGTAGTAGTGTTTAAGGGGTGTAATTGGAATCTGTTCTTTTTTAGGTGTGAAGTTCAAGAGTTTAATATGGCCTTCATAATAAAGTTTTGTTTTTAAAATACCAAATCCCTATTTCTTCTTGCAATCACTCCTGGAGCGAATCATTCTTTCCACACGTTCTTAAAAATAAACTAAAATATTAGTGTTTCGGTCCAGTAACCTACCCCTTTTGGGGTCTGGTCTAGAATTGTGCGTAACCACCATGCATCCCATTTTGTAACTCGGTGATAGGAGGTGCAGTTGTAGCAGGCTGAGAAAGTGAATGCCAAATTGTCCTGTCTGCAAGGTTGTGCCCTCCACTACTGTTTTGTAAGTGAATAAAATCTTTGGGGCTTGGAACTCGAGGCACTTGTTTGGTAACTCTGTAATCTCGTTGCCAGTATATTGGACGGATGTTTCATCCTGTTGCCGAATATTTTCTTTTTCACACAATGTACACATTATTGTCTCTGGTAAAGACTGAATTGGATGGAGTTTGTGACCTTTAACAACTGCTTAGCTGGGTGACACTTCCTTTCGAGAACTATTTGAGGAGAAAAGCAGTTAGCGCCAGTCGAACTGTGTACCAAATTTAAGTTGTGATCACAATTGATAGGGTAAGGGAGACAGATGTAGAACTTGTAGGGTGGTGTCAACCGTTAGTTGACGCCATTCAGTGCTGTTGCCCCAATTGCTGTAAGTTTATAGAATGGTGAATCAATGGAGTTCTTTAGGTCTAAATGCTTGACTTTTCTTCTAGACCTACATTGTTCCAAGTGCAGCTATATTCAAGGCACAGGACCCCAGCGAAGAAAACACGGCCTTGCTGAATAACATGAGGGTTTATGGCACATGTGCGATCACGTTAATGGCCACGGTGGTATTTGTCGGAGTCAAGTATGTCAACAAACTGGCTCTGGTTTTCCTAGCCTGCGTTATCCTTTCTATCCTTGCCATCTATGCAGGGGTCATCAAAACCGCCTTCAACCCACCGGACTTTCCGTAAGTACATCTATCCATCCATCCGTTAGCCGCCTTGAATGAGCTGCTTTGAAGATTCTGCAAGAGCCTTGTCACTTTTGGAATGCAAATAAGCTGCAACGTTTTCGTCGCTGTAATATAGATCATGTCTAGTTTCTGTCACGCAGCAATAGACCATTTGGCTCCTTGAGTTTATTCTGTCACTTAGATCAAGGCTAATCTGTATCATAACTCATTTACCTGCTTTGTTTTCATACACCTTTACACCATTTACCTTGGTTCTGTAACCCTTATTAACTTTGCCTCACAAAAATATTTACCACTATCTCAACATCAAGGCTTCGGCTGGCTCACTTTCAAACAGTTTTCATCCGGTGAACTTCTGAGCATTCCGTCGGTTCTTTTCCTCAGTTGGTACTTCTCCTTGAGACACCCCAAAAAAACGCACTCTAAAAACGCACTGGAAGCATTAGCTGAGTTTTTCCAGCATTTTCTATGTTTTTCCCGAATTTTCTATTTTTATTATGCGATTTTTAAATGTTTTTATGCTTTAGTTGTTTGGCCTCAGATTTATATGATTAGCTAATTTCTCGAAAAGGCCACGTGTTTTCCAAAGCTGAAGCAGAATTTGGGAGAACTGAGAGCCTGTATGTACAGTACATTGGCCAAGGTTTTTCTCCTGTGACTCGGCTGCTACAGCTGTGGCCAGATTATCATAGCACTGTCCCCAGTGAATTTTCCTGGGACAGTTGTATTTTTCTCCACCTGTCTCTTCTTGTTTGTGATAAATCACAAAAGATGGTACGATTGGGATGTTTGAGTCTCAGATTTTGGGAGAGTTTTTTAAAAAATTGGTTAGTTGGAACACTGATGAGATGGGCTTTGATGGATTGAATAACATTTTCATCACCTTGACATATGAGGGGGAATTTTTAGTTTTTGATTATTGATTCAACTGCTTCTTTTCTATAAACCTCTCCCATCCCATTGACTTCATGGAAATGACATTTGGGGAAATGTATCTAAATCAATATCGCCTCTGCTCACCATGATCCCCATTGTGTTCTTGGGTTGTGGAGGTAGAAATAGGAGAATGTTACCACAATTCTGATCATCATCTTTTAGTGACTAGGTGACTACTTGTTCACCCATGTTCTTTATCATATTTTTCACTTGCCATTTTATGCACTATTATTTTCCTCCTCTCCACAGCGTCTGTATGCTTGGAAACCGGACCTTAGCCTGGCAAACTTTTGATGTGTGCGCCAAGTTTAGCATTGAAGGCAATGAGACAGTGACAACTCAGCTTTGGCAACTCTTCTGTGATAGCCCCTATCTCAATGCCACTTGCAATGAATACTTCAACCTCAACAACGTCACGGTAATTCAAGGGATCCCTGGTATCGCGAGCGGAGTAATAGTTGGTGAGTATCGATTAGAAAAGTGATTATTCTCGCAGTTGCATGAGGAAGATGTTTTAACAGACAAGTTATAACCTGCGGTATGCGTTGTAACATATTTGAAAGATTGCACACCCCATCTCTTAAAGACAGAGTGAAGGTTCTTTCAGACACACAATATTGCACACATCTCTATCATATCTGTTTTGGGGCCGCTGCTGTTTGGCATTTTTATAAATGACCTGGAGGAGGGCGTAGAAGGATGGGTGAGTAAATTTGCAAATGACACTAAAGTTGGTGGAGTTGTGGACAGTGCAGAAGGATGTTACAAGTTACAGAGGGACATAGATAAGCTGCAGAGCTGGGCTGACAGGTGGCAAATGGAGTTTAATGCAGAAAAGTGTGAGGTGATTCATTTTGGAAGGAATAACAGGAAGACAGAGTACTGGGCTAATGGCAAGATTCTTGGTAGTGTGGACGAACAGAGAGATCTCGGTGTCCATGTCCATAGATCCCTGAAAGTTGCCACCCAGGTTGAGAGGGTTGTTAAGAAGGCGTACGGTGTGTTAGCTTTTATTAGTAGAGGAATTAGGTTTCGGAGCCATGAGGTCATGTTGCAGTTGGACAAAACTCTGGTGCGGCCGCATTTGGAGTATTGCGTGCAGTTCTGGTCGCCGCATTATAGGAAGGATGTGGAAGCATTGGAAAGGGTACAGAGGAGATTTACAAGGATGTCGCCTGGTATGGAGGGACGATCTTATGAGGAAAGGCTGAAGGACTTAAGGCTGTTTTCGTTAGAGAGAAGAAGGTTAAGTGGTGACTTAATTGAGGCATACAAGATGATCAGAGGATTAGATAGGGTGGACATTGAGAGCCTGTTTCCTCGGATGGTGATGTCCAGCACGAGGGGACATAGCTTTAAATTGAGGGGAGATAGATATAGAACAGATGTCAGAGGTAGGTTCTTTACTCAGAGAGTAGTAAGGGCATGGAGTGCCCTGCCTGCAACAGTAGTGGACTCACCAACACTAAATGCATTCAAATGGTCATTGGATAGGCATATGGACGATAAGAGAATAGTGTAGATGGACTTGAGAGTGGTTTTACAGGTCGGCGCAACATTGAGGGCCGAAGGGCCTGTACTGCGCTGTAATGTTCTATGTTTTATCGCTGTGTGGGACAGGAAACGCCAACCCTTCACCCCATCGCCGAGAAAGTGAATGTTAAGATTATCTTCCCTCATAAACTCCTCACCCTGTATCTCTAGATCGCATTGCTCTTGTGGCGCTTTATCCATCAGTTAGCCCATGGATATTGAGGTGGAGGGGCCAATACCCCATCTCCATCGCAGCCCTCAATATTGTGAAGCCACTTGCACTGTTAAAAATGTACCCCCCCCCCCCCCCCCCCCAAATCTTTGCCAAACCAGTCCTCACTCTGCTTCCTCCGAACTAGCCAGAGGCCACTCCACCCCTTCCCCATCCACCGCCTTCGCCAAGCCAGCCCACATCCTGCAGCCTCAAACCTGCCCAAGGCCACATCTCCATTTTCCAAACCAGCTCTCACCTTTCAGCTGCTGAGAAGACAATTGTATCGTCCCTCTGATCTGGTGGGAATCAGACTTTTGAGATATCTGCCCCCCTACCTCTAAAACCAATGTGGCGCTGCCACCAACGCTTGGCACTGAACTGCCCGAGCACTACCTACGGTAGCCGAACAGTCCTCCAGTGGAGGCACAATGTGCAGATTGCCAGGTGCACGTCGATTTATGTACCATTGTGAACCATTTTGGCGTGGTTGTGTAGCAATGTGGCCTCCTGATCCTCTGTGGGGCGGATGATTCCAGTGAGCCAGGTTTATAATTAGATGCAAATAAAAGGAACTGATCACCCTGTTTTCCACCAGCAGGAAAGGTGACCCGCCATCAGCAGGAGTATGATGGTGTAAAACAGATTTTCGTGACCTCGATGGATTTCCCTTGCTCACACTCCCACCCGCCATGATGCCTGCCGCAAACTGAGCGGATAATCCCAGCCTCAGATAGAATTGAAGCAACCTAAACTTCCAAAAATGTTATCCAAAAGAATGTTTCTTGCATTATACTAGAGAATAATTTGACATTCCACAAACAGAAAATTAGTTTTTCCAGGTCAGGGAGGTTACTCAGAAGTAATTAGGAACTTAATCTGCTGTTTAGAAACTCACTCGCAGCCCATTCAATAAGGCATACCTTATATCGAGATTCTTTTGCAGCTAAACGGATGGTATAAGAAATGGAACTTCATGTCAATTCAATTGATTGCTAATTGATTTCCACCCGGGGGGGGAGGGGTGCGTTGGGCTCCGCGGTGCACCCTGTGTTGGAGTAGGAATCACGGACAGCCACTGCAGGTTGCAGCGTCTAACTGCACATTTGGGGACTTTGGCAGTCGGTTTCACAGTTGTAACAGCAGTGAATGCTGGCAATCTTTCCAACTGCAAAGTCTGAGCTGTTATTTTGAACTAATTGTTTCGTGGCACTCTTGTTCTTGCTTTTCTTACCAGACAACATCTGGAGTACTTACGGATCACAGGGGGAAATGTTGGAAAAAGAAGGAATTCCATCTGTACCTGCCTCCGGGGATGCCCCAGATACAGGACTCCCGTATGTGTTCAGTGACATTGCGACCTACTTCACCATGCTGGTTGGCATCTATTTCCCCTCTGTGACGGGTGAGTATGTAAGGGTTCTTTCTGTTTGTTCCCTGATTATTCCCTTATATCCCCTTTTATGTTTGCTGTTACATTTTTGGTTCATGGATGATTATTGGATATATCATCTTAAGGCAAGAAGCTTGTACCTTTATTTCAAACCGAAGAATCCGGAAGGCTGTGCTGGTTTAAACTAATGATTTCAGACTGGCCAGTATCACTGAGAACTCGGTGTGATTGATTTTGCTGGTGGCCAATGAATGGGCCCAGAGGGCTGTGCTCTACCCGGTAACAGGTGGTGATTGTACATTATTCCACTGGGGGGCATTTAGAGTCCTCTGAGATTCCAGTTTGGTTTCAGTTTTGATCCTGGCAGCCTGATGAAGAGATCTAACTAACTGTGTCCAAAAGGATCCAACTAATTCCCTCCAGGAGGCCTCTTTGAGGGCTGACTCTCTCCAGCAAGTCTGGGTGCCGTTCTCTTGAGTCTGCAGAGGCCTGAAGTTTGATGAGAAATAAGGTGTCTCTTCAGAAAGCCTGCTGTCTATGGGTATTGAATTTTTCTAAATGACAGGAACCCTGAGTGCATGACTCTACAAAGAAGACCATTATTGGCTGAAAACCACAGACTCTAGTCTGCAAGCTTGCTGTGAAGAAAGCACATTCAGAGAACCACCATCTGAAGCGAAGACTCTTAACTTTTGACTTTCGTACTTACTTTTTTTCATCCCTTTCCCTCCCTCTGTGTTTGTCTGTCTTGCATGTGTGTGAGTAGAGGGTGGGACAGTTAAAGCGGGTAGCAGGTTTTAACTTGTCATTAACCAGTTGTGTTTGCCAAATATTTCATGGCAGTCCTTGTTATAAATAAACAGTCATTGTGCTTCAACTTACAAACCTAGTGACTGTAATTATTGGGCGTCAAAGGGCCAAATACTGTGGGTATTTTTTTTTTACAAAACTATTTGTTAATTCACTTGTGTTGTGACTCCGGGGCAGTGTCGTAACAATATGTGGCTGTGAAGAGACAGTGAGGTGTACAATTACTGAGCAGTCCCTTGGAGGATATGTTTTTAATCTCTCCTTTGTCTTTCTTGAAAGAGCATGTTTGACGCCCTTGTAGGTCCTAAACTAATCCTCTTCTGAAGGTGTTGCATTGTTCGTAATTTTGGCTGCCCTTTAAGACCTTCTCAACTGCGTGGGTCTTTAATGATTTGGAAATTTTTCCATCACAGTCCGATGTTCATAGCAAAAAATGATTTTAATAAGCATCATCCCTTTTCCCCAAAACTCTCACTCAGAAACACGCTGAGTTGAGCATGTCCAGGTTTATAATTATTCACTAACTGCTGCAAATAGGCACGGTGGCACAGTAGTTAGCACTGTTGCCTCATAGCACCAAGGACCCGGGTTCCATTCTGGCCTTGGGTGACACTGTGTGGAGTTTGCATGTTCTCCCCGTGTCTGCGTGGGTTTCCTCCCACAGTCCAAAGATGTGCAGGTTAGGTGGATTGGCCTTGCTAAAGTGCCCATTAATGTCATAAACTTAGGCGGGATTACGGGGATAGGGCGGGGAGTGGACCTAGGTCGGATGCTCTTTCAGAGGCTCAGTGCAGACTTGATGGGCTGAATGGCCTCCTGCCCTGTAGGGAGTATGCTTCTATGAAAATCTCTGGCTTGTGTATACAAGCTAAAACCACAGGTTTAATAATATAAATGCTCAAACTGAATTGTACAAATAGATGAGCAAAACATTTGGTGAGATTTAATGCAACTCCTATTTAAACATTGTTACAAATCAGCATGGGTGAGCACGTGCATAGCTTTAATGAAATGATTCTGATTAGGGTTCCTTTTCCCTTGACAGGTATCATGGCTGGTTCAAATAGATCCGGAGACTTGAAGGATGCCCAGAAATCCATCCCTACTGGAACACTGTTAGCAATTATTACAACATCTTTCATTTGTATCCTTACATTGGGAAATCAGCCCACGAATCTGAATGTAAATAACTTAAATACACTGAAATGTCGAAGTGTTCTGGAGTGCAAGACTCTAGCTGCCGTGAAGCTACACGGGTTACACCGAGATCATGAATCAGGAAATTGAAATCAATGGATGTGGTAATTTATGGACCTGGACTTGAAATGTCAATGAACTATTGTTGTAAGAATCTCAAACTATTTGATGATCGGCTTTCTGGTAATAGAGCTTACCACCACTACCAGACTCTGTGATTCTTGCCGCAAACTTGGTGCACTCGTGGTAACTCTGGATGAGCAATAAGTACTACCGATGTGGCTGGAATACATTTTTTCAGATCTGTAAACTGTTGATTAATTTGAAATGAAGGAAGCAAGCTGGTCGATAAAATGCAGTCAGTATCCTTCTCAGCAAGTCGCACATTGACTTTCGCTTTCACCCCCTCACCATAATATTTTCCACAAATCGAGCTAGCTAGAATGCTGAAACCGGGCCATGTCTCCAAACCTTGGGGTGCTCTCTTCTATACCTCATTTTTCATTAAAGTTATTGCAACATTTAAATATAATTTTAATTCCTTGCTCATATGGGAGGGGCAGTGTGTTCCAAAAGTGGAGAAAATCTTGAAAGCTGAACAAACTGGCATTCGGCGAGGTCAAAGCCCATGTGAACAGATCCTTGTCCCTATTATAATAATAACAATCTTTATTGTCACATATTAACACTGCGATTAAGTTACTGTGAAAATCCCTCAGTCGCCACACTCAGGAGCTTGTTCGGGTATATTGAGGGAGAATTCAGAATGTCCAAATCACCTAACAAGCACCTCTTTCGGGATTGATGGGAGGAACCGGAGCACCCGTAGGAAACCCAGGCAGACACGGGAAGAACGTGCAGAGTCTTCATAGACAGTGACCCAAGCCGGGAATCAAACCCGGGTCCCTGGTGCTGTAAAGCAACAGTGCTAACCACTTCAATTGAAAATGGCTTTGAAAATAAACTCAAAACAGGTTTTTCTCGACCTCACTGCAGCTTGCAACATGGTCTGGCACATTAAACTCCTTGTTAAAAGTTCAACAGTCCTCCCTCCATGGGTTACTAACTCCAGCAAATTATTACTCCACGATAGACGGTTCAAGGTGCTCATGCATGATGAGATAGTCCAGCGGCCTTACCCAGGTCTCTGGTTCCAGCCCCAACTCTTTGCAATTATTATATCAACCATCTGTCTCCAACTCTGTCCTGGAGGTTTATCTGTGCTAACAATATCTGCTGTGCTTCTCGGGCTCAGACGTTTTCTAGTGCCAACATTAAAAAATTATATTGCAAAGCTGGCCAACTACTGTAAGACATATTACCTTCAGCCCAGCAGCAATAAAACAGCCTCAAGTATATTTCGCCTCCACAATGCCAACGTCAAGAGGGAACTCAGCGTATTCTTGAATGGCAAGAGACAATCATGAACATCGCATTTATATTGGTGTTGTCCTTAACTGTGAGCAAGACAGTAGCAAAGATCCAAATGTGAAATAATCTCCTCGGGGAAACTTGCTGGCTCTTCATGGGGTGCAGATGTTCAAATCTTAAGGACCTCAACTCGATTGCAGGGTACCGTGACCCAGTATGGTACAACTCATCCCATACCAGTCATGTAGATACTCAGCTCAACACAGCAATGGATATCATCCCACCCCCTTTCATAAGGAGGGAGATTGCAACAAGAAAGCTCCTGGAGAAGGTTTACATCAATCCAAGCCTGCTGCTGTATCAGGGCCTTACCAATCCACCTGTGGCTCGGTTAAGACCACCAAGGCCCTATGGCAGCAGGAATGGGACCAAAGTTCTGCCATTAAAAACCTCTTCCTCATCACAGATCCCACAGCCTGCCCACCTGACATCAACGTGCTATACCTGTACCAAGATTGGACACTCCTCAACCGTTTCTACACTGGCCAATAAATCAGCACAAGTTTGGCCTTTGTAGGTATCCCAGGCTGCAGCTATGGTGCCCCCCCAATCAATGGTTCACATTGAAGACTGGTCCTGGGCAATATTTAACGGAGGGCTGAGAGCTCCATTTAATCACTACGGAAGCTGTTGCTTGGCTTGGCGATGGCTGCACACGTGGAAAAATATGTGCTCCGTTCCTTTGATCTTTAGTCAGACTTTCCTCTGAAAGTGGCCCCTCTAACCCTCCTCTTGTCACCACTCTTATGAAAGAGTATTTTGCTTTGATCTACATTCCCTAATTAGTGAGTGATTACTGAAGAGTCAATGACTAATTAAAATTTCCACTGGCAAGTAGCAATACCACTAATAAATAGACACTATTGCATAAGTAATTTCTGTCCCCACAGGATTTTGATTTCAAGTGTGTTTTACCAGTAAGTGTAGTATAACTAACCTAGATAACGTTTTTTTTGAACAAAATAATTTCCTTAATAATCAACAACAGACTTCACGTGCATTATCTTGTTTGGCGCTTGCATCGAAGGTGTGCTCTTAAGGGACAAGTAAGCAGTTGTCTGAAATATTGATTGTCTATTTTTACTGGACTATTATGAATATCTGTATATTTCAAAATGTTCCAAGCAATTAATATCTATCCATGCACATAAATCATTTACACACTCACGATATTCCAATTCTCTTCCCGCATCTAGTGGTGCACTGAGGCAGATCTTTGTCTGTATTTCCCGGGACAGGTCGCTCATTTGTCGCCCAGGCCTTCTAGCTTGAGGGGTTCCATTCTACATGAAGTGTGGCTGACCAGCAGTTACACACAGGGTATGCCAGTGACCAATTAAAGTGAGCATGGGAATTCGATAATCTAATGCTCTTCTGCGATATCAAAGTTCTAATCCAAAACGACACCCAGAATGTACATGTTGACATATTGTCTTCGAGTGTTAGCCCTATTTATTTTTTATCTCTTCTCAACACCCCCACCCGACCCAAAGCTGTGTCTGCTCCATAATTTATCTCTGGAATTTGTTTGTTTTCCCATGTTAGTCTGAATGCAGCTTTAAGCGACTTTTAATCACACTCTCGTTGCTATCTTTATCTTCCAATTGTCACGCAGCAGGCAGTTAGTGATTTATTTGAAGCTGGGGATATGCCAGTAGAATTGCCCAATCTCCTTTTTAAAAAAAAAAACAAGGGATTAAAAAGTGACCCAAAGGTGAGAGCACTATCACTGTGCAAACGCTATCACTGTGCAAGCAGAAAATACCCCGTTGCCCTACGAGATTCACTTCATAACAAAAAATGGCCCAACTTTCAAATCTTCTCGCAATTTAATTTCATTATAGAGTACATAAATGCATTTTTATGATGTCTATCTAACCGTACTATAATTCACTCCTGCAGTACTTGCAGTTGTAGTACCATTTAATGTCATCAAGGTTTGTTTGCAAGTTATATTGCACCCCTCAAACAATCAATAAATACACTATATTGTGTTAGTGAGTTGTTAAGAGATTCATTTGGTTCTGTATTAGTTGCCAAATGAGATAATGGGAGTTCTTTAAAGCAGATGATGTGATCATTTAAAAAAGTCTTCAAAGGTAGTTCAGTACAGAATGGATCACAGACCTCTTTCTTCAACACTGAGTCATATAGCTCGCTGGCACAAGTGATTAGGTGAGATCTTTTTATCTTTTGGTCAAATTGTTGATTGAACAATTGATATTCACTGGCAGACAGCATATGAAGATATGTTTACTTAATTGTACCATGAATTCTATTTCTCCTAATGCTGTACTAAAGAATAATAGGATGAAATACCAGGAGTAGATCGGATTCGCTGCCAATGTGCTATACATTTAAATGTTAGTTATTTGACTGGTGCTTGAGCTTCTCGATATAGAACAGCAGTTGTTGTTCAATTAATTTAGTTTTTCTTGTCTGTTGGCATCGACCCGGGGCAGCGGTAGCATTGATGGATAGCACAATTGCTTCACAGTTCCAGGGTCCCAGGTTCGATTTTGGCTTGTGTCACTGTCTGTGCGGAGTCTGCACATCCTCCCCGTATGTGCGTGGGTTTCCTCCGGGTGCTCCGGTTTCCTCCCACAGTCCAAAGATGTGCAGGTTAGGTGGATTGGCCATGCTAAATTGTCCTTGGTGTCCAAAATGTCCCTTAGTGTTGGGTGGGGTTACTGGGTTATGGGGATAGGGTGGAGGTGTTGACCTTGGGTAGGGTGCTCTTTCCAAGAGCCGGTGCACACTCGATGGGCCGAATGGCCTCCTTCTGCACTGTAAATTGTATGATAATCTATGACCCCAATGGGTGTGTAGGTTTCGACCGTCTGAAACCTTTCCACAAATATTTTGTTTTCAGCTACTGGCTGAAGTTTATTTGCGAGTGGCATTGATGTCCATAGCGCACAGATCTATGGGTATTGAGGGTTGTGGATCAAATGGAATTGAGATGCAAATCAGCTTTATAGCTGCTTCTAAGGATTTATTATCACCACCAGTAGGTTGGGGAGGATCAGCCAACAGGAGATTAATCAGTCAGCCTCTTCATCCAAGCTTTCCAGTAGTCTTTGCCACAATTTTGGGTGGGATTGTAGAGCATTTCCTGCAGGTGGCAAATCTCTTAGACACTTCAATGTATCCCTGCCTCAAAGGAGGTGGCTAGTGAGAAAATTCCTCCTCAAGGTCCTGCTGCTTCTTAGTACAGAAATCTATCCTCTGGAAAAACTCGGGTAATCCCCTCAACCTCATGAATTATTGTGAATCAGTGAGGGAGATACAGATTTTACACTAGTTGACCATGATAAATTGTCCTTGCGTTGCTGGGTAAAAATCTGATGGATTTATTCTTTTCCACTCCTAATCTCCTTCACTTTCTGTTACAACCTGTGTTTAAAGGAAGTTTATTTTTGTTTATCTTTTCCTAGGTTTGGTGAGTCTGTGAATGGCAACCTTGTCATTGGGATGCTGGCTTGGCCGTCTCCCTGGGTTATTGTGATTGGTTCTTTCTTTTCAACATGTGGTGCTGGTCTCCAGAGTCTCACTGGGGCCCCTCGGCTAATGCAGGCCATTGCCAGGGACGGAATAGTTCCCTTCCTACGGGTATGTACAAATGAGCACGGGGAGGTTGTATTAAACTTAATAAATAAGATGTTGATAAAATACGGTTATTAAACTTGCAGAGTAAATGTGTACGTGGAAATTCATTTCAATCGATGAGGAGGAGGTGGTGCATTTTGACTGAAGGAATAAGGAGGCCAAATACTCCTTCAAAATATTAGTCTAAATGGGTTTCTCCCTTTCTCAGAACTATCTTGGATATTGTGTTAACTGTATATCTATGCCTCCCATTGTGAAGTATATACCACATTCTCACTGTGTTATTCAATACTCCCAATGGCCCAACTATGGCAGTCATAGGTGTCCTATGATGTGCCTCTGCTAAGTTATGTAATTATGTTGATAAGTGTATTTCATGTATACATTTTCTACTTTTTAAATCAGGTCTTTGGTCATGGAAAGGCTAATGGTGAACCAACATGGGCCCTCCTGCTCACAGCTGGTATTTGTGAGATTGGCATTTTGATTGCTTCTCTTGACAGTGTAGCTCCCATTCTTTCCATGTAAGTATAGATTTTCTTTTCCCCAATTCAGGTTGAGATTGAAGAATCTGTATAGTTTCCATCCCTGAACCAGAGCCAGACTTTAATAGGTGATCACATATCCAAAGTCAGTGGTGGTTGGCTTCTGAGATCTTGTGCAATGGGCACATATATTTTCTCCCTCATCTCTGGTGTGCATTTCTGTCTGCAGTATTGCACCTGTAGTGTCTCAGCAGTGTGTGAGCATGCATTTACATAATGTCCTCAACATAAAGAATGTCCAAAGTACTTCATGGGTTGCTGTTAAGAAAATGGGTGCCAGACAAGAAAAGATCTGTTTTTGGGGTGGTGTGGGCTGGAACAGGAAGTTTAGTTTGAAGATGAAGAAGGCTTTTAAGGAGGAGAAGGAAATGGTGAAGTTGAGAGGCTTACGTACAGACTTTCAGAAGGTTGGATTTATACTCACGACGGTTCTAACGGCAATATGAAGGATTGGGGAGAAGATGCACATAAGGCCAATGTCCGAAAAGCACTGTCTGTAGAGGGCAGGTAAACCAGTAAAATCTGCTGAATTAGACTGGACCAGTACAAAAAGATGAGGAGGCAAATGTTCACACTACATTCTATGAAAATACCTGGTACTACCTGAACTAGAGTTGTCCAATCTAGGCAGTGAACAACAAAAGAGTTGTCACCCTCTAATGGAATAGTAATGCTGTTCAGAAGTATGCAATTGTTGATGCAGCCTATACTTGACAAGGACAAGTCATTTCTACAGACTTGGAGATTGTGCTACATTATTATCTGGAGACGCTAGGAAATGATTAGAGTCGAAATAAGGTCTACAAGTCATCGAGCAGAGAATAATCGATCAGACTGACTGGTAAAGCTTAGTAATTGGATGCTTTTCTAAATTGCCTCATTACACATCAAGGACATTTGTGGTCCAAAAATGCCAAAAGCACAGATCAAAACATTAATCCAAAACCAGAAGACAAAATAAACTCCACAGGAGTGAACTCAATAGAATGGTTTAAAGTAAAGGTGTAAATTGGTTGACACAAGCTACTTGAGCGTTACTTTTTCAACATGTGGCCACATTTAATATCTGGGCTGAAACATTGTAAAATGGGGAGGCTCCCATTGTTCACCTTCCAGCCCATGTGGTTATGGAGAGGCACCGAGTGTCTGCCTGCTACAGTTTGGAGAAATAATTGATTCAGAGACCACCAGGGGCAGATTTTTTAAACAGTTGGAAACCCAAGTTTGACATGGAAGGGAAGTGGGACAAAAATAGAGTGGAGAATTTAAAATACGACTAAACTGACTTGAGCTGGGGGTGAGAATCTGGCTGCGGGGGTGGGGGAGTGAAGCTAGAAAACGAGCACATAGCAAAATGCAAAGTACAATGCAGAGCATTGCCCCAAAAAAATAATAATTTAAATTTGTTCCCCCTCCCCCACAGGTTCTTCTTGATGTGTTACATGTTTGTGAACCTGGCATGTGCATTGCAAACACTTCTGAAGACACCCAATTGGAGGCCACGGTTTAAGTACTATCACTGGTAAGGCAGGAACACCAAGAAACAATCATTTGAAAGCTTCATTTAATTTGTCGCGTGCCGCATCTTCAGTTGCTATTCGCAGCGCTACTTGAACAATTATATTCTAGTGTGGAAACTCTTTAACATGCCCCTTGTTACGACCAGCCCCAGATGAGGTTCCCCAAAAGCTTTTGATCTGGAAGCGAACCCCTGGATTCATCCCCGTCTGGCTGGGTGTGCTCCAAGCTGTGCAAAGCCGGGTGAGGAGGGATGCCTTGCCCCGCAGCATTATTCAACCCACCCTCTGCTGGTAGCAACACGGGGTTTAATCTAATGAGGTTCCCTTCCCCTCGTATACCTTTTCCAGACCCAACGGTTGTGTTTAAAAAGGAACCAATTTAACCAGGCTTTCTTGAGTTAAGATCGAGTAACTTTATTAACTGCTCAAAAGATAAGGGGAAATGGTAAAACACATGCATCCACATTCATGCGGATTAGAAGTCGGACTCCGTTTGAAGTAAATATTTTGTTAAAGTTATACAGACAGTCCTTGAGCTGCGAGGGGTAAATATTGAGCGTTGCGGCTGACGCAGGTTGATTCCAGCAGTTGACTTCTGCTGGCGAATAGTTGATTCTTTGGTTCACGTGTTCTGCGGAGTGACAGCGAGATTTGATTTATTTTTCCAGCTGCAATCTTTCTGCTGGCTGATTGATTTCCACAGTCAGGGAGAGAGGAGTTGTAGATGTTCCTGCAAATGAAAGCTATTTTGCAGGGCCCCTGCCTCAGTTACTATAGCACCTCCAATCTGGCGAACTCCTAGCTGCTTTTCTCAGAGCACGCACAAAAGGACCGGCAAGTCAGTGGCTAGTCTGCGCTCTCAGCAATCTTCAGGGCCTGGTTCCATTTAAAAATGTGATACTCGGGTTCTTTTTAAAAATCCAAGTTTTCTGTGTATAATTCCATGGTTTTTCCCCCATCTTCACAAACTACTTTACATCGGTGCCCTGTACACTAATTGTAGAAAGCTGACTTGAGCTGCTTCTAGTATAATCCTTTGTGTGGCTAAGTCTCCTTGGAGCCAGGTTGGTTATAGCAGTAATAGCATAACTTGTAAGCATTTCATAATTGTCTAATTGCACATGCTGCGGATCACCAGTTGCATCGTATTTCGACAGTATGCAGAGGCATATTTTTTATATATTTGCTGATTTATTTTTTGAGCTGCATGGCGAAATTGACCAGCACCTGTGTAGTTTGTAGTTCTGGCATGCACACGTGGCGATATTACGTGGTTCAGTATGCTTTTGGACTTCATAAGTGCTATCCGTAACGTTGGAGATTGAAGGACCTCATTCCATAGGCTCAATAGCCTCAAGAAAATGAAAATGAAAATTAAATGAAAATGAAATGAAAAATGAAATGAAAATCGCTTATTGTCACGAGTAGGCTTCAATGAAGTTACTGTGAAAAGCCCCTAGTCGCCACATTCCGGCGCCTGTCCGGGGAGGCTGGTACGGGAATCGAACCGTGCTGCTGGCCTGCTTGGTCTGCTTTATAAGCCAGCGATTTAGCCTTGTGAGCTAAACCAGCCCAAGAACACGATCCTTGGCCATAAAATATAACGCGCACAATTTTGGAAACTGGGAGGGGAGTTACTCGGAGTTTCCTGTCGGCAAGTTTCCCACCGCTATTCAATGACACTTGGTCACTTTTTGGGCCCTGGGGATTTTCTTTAGAATTTATTTCAGCACTGGGGAGCTGAACTCAAGAGTTTCCAAAGGGTGCCACAATATCCAAGTGATCTCATCACCCCCCACCCATGGACGCTATCTCACACACCACAAGTGAGGACACTCTGCTAAGGGGCCTCCCCCTTTCTAGCACCCCTTCCCTTCTAGGAGCCCCACCTATCACCCCCCCCCCACTCCCCTACCGAACCTCCTGGAGGTCCCTACTAACCTGCCCTGCACACCCCCATCCTTCAGATAATTTCTCCACCTTTGTTTCAAGGCCATGGGTCCCCCCTGCCCCTTGACAGAGCCACCCTGGCACTCGGGCACCCTTGCACTGCCACCCAGGCAGTGCTCCTGTCTGCTTGGCAGTGCCATCCAAGCACCTTGGCAGTGCCAGGGTAGCAGTGCCAAGGTGTCCACATTCCAGGGGGAGGGCCAGGGGGCCACCCTGCACTTAGGCTGATCACTCGAGGGTCTCCAATGGCACAGGAGACCCCCCAGGTGCCATTCAGCCTGGTCCACGTTTGTGTAGTCCAGCTCTGATCGGCAGTCTCCCTGGGGAGACTGGAGAATCGGCAGAGGCCAGTGGATCATGAGCAGGTAGGTCGTAAGGTAAATTTACTTTTGCAAGCTTCATTCAGTCCCACCATTTGGGGCAGAGTTCTGACTCTGATGTCTCGCGGGACACCGGTGAAACCCGCCCTACGACTCCAAACGTATCCACTCTTGACTCCAGGACAAATGTACATGACTAGAATGTAAAAATGTTCTGATTTTAATGCCTTACTGTAAGTAATTTGCTTGCAGGACCTTGTCCTTCCTGGGGATGAGTTTATGTCTTGCCTTGATGTTCATCTGTTCCTGGTATTACGCACTGGTCGCCATGGTCATAGCAGGATGTATCTACAAGTACATCGAATATCGAGGGTAAGATGGCTGCTATCTTTCATAGTCAAATACATTTTTATATGACCTCGTGAGTATTGCATGGTTTGTGCCCATATTAGTATTTTTTTTGCGAAATAATTTTGTTAATGTTTCTTTTCAGAGCTGAAAAAGAATGGGGCGATGGCATTAGGGGCCTGTCCCTGAATGCAGCTCGGTATGCTCTGCTGCGATTGGAGGATGGTCCGCCTCACACAAAGAACTGGAGGTAAATTCAGAACTGGAGTTTGCCAGTTGCAAATTCAGATCTGCAAAGCTCTTCAAATTTATTTGTTTTTCCAGAAAGGAGCTTCCCAGTTGTGAGCGCAAAGCCGCGCACTGCTTAATAGCAACATTTACATCTGGAAGTGTTGGTCCATTTTCATTTTCTTGGTAACTTGTCTCTTGTGCCCATCAGCATGAGGGATGCCGCAGCTGAAAAGCAAACTCTTGTTCACTTGAGATCAGGACCAAGGGCACTATGTCTTGGGTTTCATGCAAAATAATATTCCCAGTGCTCTTTTGCAAGAGTGGCTTTTACACACAACCGGAATGATTGGATTACTACTTTACCGTGCAAAGCATTCGGAATGGAGATCTATATATAATGAAATGAAAATCGCTTATCTTATTTATACTAAATTTACGAAGAATTTGGAATCCATTGACAGGATCTTTTTTCCCCAATATCCATGAAAATTGGACAACATCAGTAAATTTGAATAACCGTACAAACACGCAGCCCCCAACTGTTGTGTCATGGAAATGCAGAATTTTGATAAACTGAGCAGTGAACTAATCCGATGAGACTAGTACTCTGAAAATGAACGTTCAAATGTGACATAGTAGACATAAATGTCAGAGACTACAGTGTATTTGACTTTGAGATGATGAAGGTGAATTTGTATTTTGGTTCGGTCCAAAACAATCTTTATAAAAAGTAAGATGGTTGGTTAGAATTGGCTCCTGGAGGTGTTGGTCTCGGTTACTGATGCAGAATGCCATCACAAGGAGTGGTGCATCCACTTGCCACAAGAGGTACACCGCTGCAGGTACAAACCCAGCAGTGCCATCGAATTTGCTGGAGACCAGGTGTTGCCATTTCCTTCCAGCGACGGGCGAGTTGAGGGGTAGCAAGGGAAAAATAAACGTACAGCCATTATTCTTGGTCTTTTGTGCACCCGGAGTTCACTTTTTTAGCAGAATTTAGCTTATTCATCTTGACTTTTTTGCTTTTCCATTCCCCTTCCCTCTTTTTCTCCCTCCCCTTCAGACCCCAGCTGCTGATATTGCTGAATCTGGATGCCGAACAGAATGTGAAACACCCTCGTCTCTTGTCGCTCACCACACAGCTCAAGGCTGGCAAGGGATTGTCCATTGTTGGCTCAGTGTTGGAAGGGACGTTTCTGGAGAGGCACGCCGATGTTCAGAGTGCTGAGCAGGTACTTGTCCAACCACAGACATGTTGGAAGTGCAAGTCAACCTTTCCTTCAAAAAAAAAAATTCTTTAATTTGGAGTACCTAATTTTTTTCCAATTAAGGGGCAATTTAGCATGGCCAATACACCGATCCTGCACATCTTTGGGTTGTGGGGATGAGACCCGCGCAGTCCAAAGATGTGCAGGTTAGGTGGATTGGTCATGCTAAATTGCCCTTAGTGTCCAAAATTGCCCGTCGTGTTGGGTGGGGTTGCTGGGTTATGGGGATAGGGTGGAGGTGTGGGTTTGGATAGGGTGCTCTTTCCAAGAGCTGGTGCAGACCCGATGGGCCGAATGGCCTTCTTCTGCACCGTAAATTCTATGACACTAGGAGAATGTGCAAACCACACGGACAGTGACCTAGGGCCGGGATTGAACCCAGGTCCTCGGTGCCCTGAGGCAGCAGTGCTAACCACTGTGCCACCTTGCCGCCCAAGTAAACCTTTTTAACGTCCTCTCCGGGTTGCAGTGTATTTTTGACCCAAGTTAGCTGTCTGACTGGAATTAGACTACCAATTGTTTTCTGGACCCATATGTGTACAGCCTAATTATCTGATGATTTCAAAAAAGGGCAGCCCGGTGGCACAGTGGTTAGCACTGCTGCCTCACAACGCTCGATTCCGAACTTGTCTGTGGGAAGTTTGTACGTACTCCCCGTAAAGATGGTTAGCAGCTTCAAATTCCTAGTACACGTCTCCAAAAATCTGTCCTGGTCCACCCATGTCGATGCTACCACCAAGAAAGCTCAACAGCGCCTATACGTCCTTGGGAAACTAAGGAAATTTGGCATGTCCACATTAACCCTTACCGATGCACCATAGAGAGCATCCTATTTGGCTGCATCGCAACCTGGTATGGCAACTGCTCGGCCCAAGACTGCAAGAAACATCAGAGAGCCGTGAACACAGCACAGTCATCACCCGAACCTGCCTTCTATCCATTGACTCCATCTACACCACCTGCTGCTTGGGGAAAGCGGGCAGCATAATCAAAGACCCCTCCCACCCGGTTTACTCACCCTTCCAACTTCTTCCATCAGGCAGGAGATACAGAAGTCTGAGAACACGCACGAACAGACTCAAAAACAGCTTCCCCGCTGTTACCAGACTCCTAAATGACCCGCTTATGGACTGACCTCATTAATACTACACCCCTGTATGCTTCACCCGATGCCGGTGAAATGTTGTTACATTGTGTACCTTGTGTTGCCCTATTATGTATTTTCTTTTCTTTTCATGAACTTTAATGATCTGTTGAGCAGCTCACAGAAAAATACTTTTCACTGTACCTCGGTACACGTGACAATAAACAAAATCCAAATCCAGACTCGATGGACCGAACGGCCTCCTGCACTGTAGGGATTCTATGGTTTTATGATTCTAAGACACAATTTCCATTGCAAATCAACCTTGGATAATGAGGGATATGCACTATATGATGAGGCATATTCACTATCCAAAAGAATGGGTCAGAGTCTCTAGGGCGAGCTGTGAGCAATTTGAGGTTGGTATTTTCTGTACCCAATGCCAACAGTTGTGTGTGATTATTTGGCATTAGGGTTAAGTGTTGAATTCACCATTCACTGTGGCAAAGCGTCTATTGCACTGAGTTAGGCAGTGGCCACAATGTTTTATGTTATACACAAAGTCAAATAGTGGGGCGTTGCAACCACTGCAGTTTCTCAATAAGAGGGCATGAAAATCCCCCCTTTTTTAGTTTCCCTTGCTGTTCAGGTGTTGGATCTGAGTGGTTTGAGGGAGCAGGCAAAGTGCCTGCTTCCAACCTTTCACCCATGCGACCCTGCAACTAGCCTGGGATAATGGTCTTTTCTCCTTTCATTTCTCCTTCTCTTGGCCGGGGAATATTGCGCCTTGGCATGCCTGAGATTCGGGAGGTTTGCAGAGTGAAAATGTAGCCCATGCGCCTCCATTTTGCTGAGATCTGGTTTAGAATGGTAAAACTTATCACCACCTTGACCCTATTAACATCCCTTGTACATTACTGCATTGCATGTGCCTGCACTCAACACCAGCGTAATGTGCGCCTCCAAGTGGAGGCAGTGACTTTGCATCCCCCCCCTTCATGTGTCCTGTTTTGTTTTCAGAACATCAAGTCTTTGATGGGGCTGGAGAAGACAAAAGGTTTCTGCCAAGTGGTGGTGTCATCCAACCGGCGAGATGGAGTGTCCCACTTGACCCAGTCATCCGGCCTGGGAGGAATGAAACCCAACACTGTTCTGGTGACTTGGCCAGAGTTATGGAGGCAATCTGATGGTCCAACCGGGTGGAAGAACTTTGTCGGTCAGTATCACATTGTTCAATTATTCACTGAATCTTCACGTGATTAGTCAACGAGGCACCAAGTCTAATTTCACGATTGATCTGTTATCGTGGATAATCATAGAATCCCTACAGTGCAGGAGGCCATTTGGCCCATTGTTTCATCGACCCTTGGAAAGAGCACCCTACCTAGCCATTTATGCATTTTAGGAATCCATCAGGGCTCCAGTTCGACCTCCAGTTGAGGGTTGATCTGATCGAGATGCTTAAAATGATCAAGTGTTGTCGCCGAGAAAATGTTTTCTCCGGTGAACTCAAAACCAACGGGCACAATCTTCAAATTAGAGCCAAGGTATAAGAGGGAGATCGGAAAGCATTTAATCGCACCAAGGGTTGTGGAAATCTGGCTGTGGTTGCTGTGGTAAATTTAAGATTTCCAAGACTAACATTAATAGATTTGTTTTGAGTCAGGGTAGCCAGCGATATGCTAGAAAGATGGGAAAGTGGAATTGAGGTACAGATTAGGTCTGAGTGAATGGTGGGACAAGCTTGCTTACTGGTCTACTCCTATGTCTATATAATAAGATTGAGGGGCTGAATGACTTTCTTCTGTCCCTGTCTTTTGTTTTCAAGATTATAAAATCACTTTTCAAGTCCACTTGAAGTTGTGTAACCTGTGTACACCACGGATCCATTCTCTCCAGCTTCCATCGTGTTTGCAAAGAACCATTGATTAGGCCAAGCACATGATCAGTTTTTTAAAATCAATAACCTGGACCATGCCTTGGTTCCTTCACTGTACAGACATCACCCAAGTCCAGCAAGTTATTTTCTCCCTGGTACTAATGTAACGTTCAGGACTTCGTATAACCCACCTCAGTCATTTTGAATGTGCACCATGTGGTTCTGACTTTGTGTCGAACTGTCGGTAGTGAGTCCCCGATTCTGGAAAGTGCACCCAGACACACTTTAAAAGTTCATTCTCGGGATGTTGGCATTTGTGGCCCATTCCTTCTTGCCCTTGGGGACCACCGATGGGCCTTCTTGAACCCTACGGTCCATGTGATGAATGTCCTCCAATTTTGTGTTTAGGAGTGAGTTCCATCACTTTGGGCAATGCTGAAGGAACAACAAATCTGCCAAATCCAAATGGTGTGTGTGACCTGAGAGGTGATGACATTCAACTCCGCGAGCTGCCATTGTCCTCCAAGCTTGTGGAGGGCAAGAATTTGTGGAGTGTTGCTGAAGAAGCCTTCACAAGTTGCTGCAGCGCATCTTGAAGATAGTACGCCCTGCAGTCACAGTGCACCAGTGATGGAGGGAATGGACATTTAAGCCAGTAGATAGACTACCAATGAAGCAGAATGCTTTGACCTGATCAACCAAATAATCATTCTGACTATTTTACCAGTCATACACCCAGTTAATTTAGGACATTATTATCATTTTCTGGAAAATTACCTGAAGAGAGAATCTGAAGGACTATGGGAAAAGGTCTGGAATGGGACTAGATGAATTGCTCTTCCAGAGAGTCAGGCAGACATGATATGCTCAATGGCCCTCTTCTGTACTACAAACATTCAATTATTCATTGCTATTCTATTTGGATAAAATGTGCCTCAATATAAACATTGCAGTCTACATGTTGGAGATTAATAAACACAAGTACAAATTTCTTGCTGTTAATCCAGATCGTCCTTTAAATTGTGAAACTCTTCGAAGCATCTCTGGCATGTATTTTTTATGGAGGGTTAACAATTTGAAACCTTAAGTGCCGTAAATAGAAATAAAACACACTCTTCTAGTGTAGTGTAAGTTGTCAATAATTCGAAGACATTCTTTGTGTGGCCCTTGATGAAATGGGCACCTTTTCCGGATGTCTGCATTCCTATCAGAAAACAGCAGGTGGCGCTCACGGCTCACTTTTTTTTGCTGTAATGCAGTGTTCTTCAAACTTTTTTCCGGGGACCCATTTTTACCAAGCGGCCAACCTTTGGGACCCAACCCGGCCGAACTGCGCGACCCACCATTTCCTCTTGCCTTGTTTGCTGCTGACAAAAATAGAGGACATGGTTTTGGGTCCCTTTGGCTCTCGTATACGCTCCTCCAATGGAACCTGTTGGAAGAAGGTGAAGCCTTCCCAGGTCGGAATGTATGGAGTCTCCATCTGTCCAAAGTTCTGCATTTTTTTCCTGTAAAACTTTATCAAATAAGCCCCCCCCCCCCCCCCCGAACTTGTAAATAAAAATAAAATAAATGAAAAAAACAAAAATTGAATGAATAAAATAAATAAATAAAATGAACAAACCCTTAGCCCACCCCCTCGAACTTGTAAAACAAAAAGCTGCGACCGTTTATTTTAAAAAAGCGGCTGCACTGCGCATGCATTGCTGATGATCGGGCACGCATACGCAGTTCGGCCACATTTTTTTTCACATGTTCGCTGCCATTTTGAAGGCCGCTTGCAGCCGACGTTATTAACAGCTGGCTGCTGCGGCTGTTGCGCACAGATTTGCGCAATCGGGAGCGCCGCGATGGACGGCTCAGCGACCCACCCGCGGGTCGCGCCCCCGAGTTAGACAATGCCTGATGTAATGTGTGATTATCCCTCGCTCCAGTTGCTCTGTCTGGACCTGTAGACTTAATTACCTGCAAGACTTGCAATCAAAGTATCGTATTGCATCTTTGACTGTCGATGTATATGTTTCTGGAACCCATCTCTTCATTCACCTGAGGAGGGAGCAGTGCTCCGAAAGCTAGCGATTCGAAACAAACCTGTTGGGCATTAACCTGGTGTTATAAGAATTCTTACTGTTTTCAAATGTAGGAAGGACCAGTACAGGACCTGCAGTTGTGAGTGCAAGAAAGAGAGAACCTGGAGTCAGCACTTGGCCCATCGAACCCGATCCACCATTCAACAAAATTATGATGGATCTCCCCACATTCCCCTTAATATCCTCAAATCTTACTGACCTCTTGTCTTGAGACTGCTCAATGACCGAGAACCATAGAAGCTCAGAGATGGAGAATACCAAAGACACTCAACCCTTGAGTGAAGAAATGCAGCCTCATCTCAGTTTTAAATGACCAGCCCTTTATTCTGACTCAATGCCCCAGTCGGACATCTCACCCTGTCAAGTCGCTTAGCAATTTTGTGTATTTCAATTAACTCGCCTTGCACTTAAACTCCAAGTGTAGAGGCCTAGTCTATTCAACCCTCATCGGACAATCTCCTCATTCCAGGAGCCAGTCCAGTGAGCCTTTGTGCTCATCCTGTCAGGTGGGTTTATCCTTTCTTGGGTAAGGAGACAGAAACTGCGCACAGTACTCCCAGTGTGGCCTCACCAATACCAATACCCTACATAAAAGTGTAGTTAGACATATTTACTCTTGCACCCCAGAGCACCCATTGTGCTCTGTCACGGGGCCTCAAAAGAAGGGAGGGTTTGGGTCCCAAAATGCAGACTGTCTGATCGAACTCCTTCACAGCCATTCAACCATAGCGTGTGTGTGCGCACGTGCGTGCGGCAGAGCCCGTATGTATCCAAACTCTTTCAGGAATGAGCCAATCTTGACAGCAACCTCCACCCGGGGAACGGCCACCTGGCATTGTGATGCACTTGACTACCATAGGTTTTCAAGTGGCAGCATTGTCACAGTTGGATATGGCGTGCAGTGGTGTGCCTCCAGCCTATTGGGAGAGAGAAACACATTCTGCAGATAAACCTCTTGCTCTAGAACTGAGGCGAGGCCAAGTCAGTCCATTTCAAGCCTGCATTTCCTCAGAAAGAACATTGTATTCTTTTCAATTGATGTCCTTTCTTTGTGTGATCGCAAGCAGGAGTGAATCAGGCAATGGCCACTATTATAGAATCTCAGCATCAGCGTTGTCACCTCTTTAGGCTTCCCAACCTAATAAATATTTGAAGAAGTGGAAGTAACTGCAGAATTTCATGGCACAGATGAAAACTGTTTGGGCAATCATTACCTGCACAGCTCTCTGAAAGAGCTATCCACTCGGTGACATCGAGGTCTACGGCACAGTAAAGGCCCATTGCGTCTGCGCCAGTCATACACAACCACTTAATCCCATTTTGCAGCACTTGGCTTTTTGAAAATGTTAACATTTTTTAAATTTCAGATATGATGGAGTCTATTCCTGCAACTATTTCTGGTGGGAACATTCCATGTCCTAACGGCCCCTCAATTCCCATCTATAATCATCGTGTCATCAAATTTTATTTGGTTGGGAAAATTATTACTGCAGATAACTTGCTGTACTTGATGCAAGAATGGATTTAATTTTCAGTTATATAAAAAAGGTTTTTAAATGTACATTGGGGCGTGCTGGTTGATGGAAATAACGTTATGGATCAGGAAATTGAAGTTATTTCCATAAGTAGTAAATAGCCGGAAAAATAAAATATTTCACCATCTACTAAGCACTGGCAAGATTGCTTGTACAGGTATCTGATGTAACTAAAGCCACAATTGAATGCCTAAAACTCATTGGAAAAGCAACCCACAGGTGGTATTCCCATGATAAAATGTTTATGAGGTCTGTTTGTGGTCAGAAAATCCTCATGGGCCCTTTAAAAGGATTTTGCATGTTTGGATTGATTAGTAAGTTCTGGCTGAAATATTTTATATTCATTTTCACTATTGAAAGCTATACAGCAGTAGGTACAAATGTTTTAGATATTGACTCCCTGAATATAAATGTATAAATGGCCTTAGATTGGTTTGAGGCACTGAAGATTGATCAAGTTTCTGGACCTGATAGCATTTAACCTCAAGTGCTGGAGAATATCAGAGGAATACTATATGGCCATTAATTTAGATGCCTAATAGTTCTTTGAGATCCGGATTAGTTTGAATTGACTGAAGAACGAGCTTGATGCATGATTTCTTGCACACAGTGTCCTCTAATTAGCTGGGAGGAAGGTGGTGCAAGGTCCTCATAAAAGGTTAAGTCATAAGACAAGAGCTTATATTGTTGTAGGTAATGTATTGGCATGGGTAGAGAATTATCTAATGGTAAGAAACAGCGAGTGGGAATAAGGTTCTTTTTCAGGTTGGTGACCTGTAACCAGTGAGGTTCTATGGGAATCAATGCAGGGACCACAACTGTTCACAAATTATAGAGTAGGTCTTACGAGGAAAGGTTGAGGGTGCTAGCCCTTTTCTCATTAGAACGGAGAAGGATGAGGGGCGACTTGATAGAGGTTTATAAGATGATCAGGGGAGTAGACAGTCAGAGACTTTTTCCCCAGGTGGAACAAGCCATTACAAGGGGACATAAATTTAAGGTGAATGGTGGAAGATATAGGGGGGATGTCAGAGGTAGGTTCTTTACCCAGAGAGTAGTGGGGACATGGAATGCACTGCCTATGGAAGTAGTTGAGTCGGAAACATTAGGGACTTTCAAGCGGCTATTGGATAGGTACATGGATTACAGTAGAATGATGGGGTGCAGCTTAATTTGTTCTTAATCTAGGACAAAAGTTCGGCACAACATCGTGGGCCGAAGGGCCTGTTCTGTGTTGTATTTTTCTATGTTCTGTGTGCCAAGCCCCATTCAATAATATCTACATGGCTGGTCTGCATCTTAACTCTATCTGGATTTGTTCCATATCCTGTAAGTAAGGTTTTCTGCAATTTATGTATTTAATAGCTTGAATTACATAACCAAACTGCATTTTGAATTTCTAGCTATGCTAAGGACTAATGATTCAATATTTCAGGGTTCAATATAAAATGCCAGTCGACACTAATATTTTACACTTAAAAAGCATAGTCGCTGACGTTTGGAGACTCAAATGATTAATACATAGGAAAACAACATAATGAAATATTGGGACGTTATATGGTCCTTGAACTGCTGCACCTCAAAATTTCCCACTACACAACCGGTGGTGATGGGAGTTGGGGGAGTGAGTGGATTCCCTGGTGGGATTCCCCAGAGAATTCTCAGCAGTTTGACCCCTGCTCATTTTAATCATCTCGATCCGATCATCCCTGAGCTCAAGAACAAACTGCAGTCAAAGAACAAAGAAAAGTACAGCACAGGAACAGGTCCTTCGGCCCTCCAAGCCTGTGCTGATCATGATGCCCTAACTAAAAACAAAACCTTCTGCCCTTAGTCGGTTTCATCCCTCTATTTCCTCTCCATCCAGATGCCTCTAAAATGTTGCTAATGTGCCGGCTTCCACCATATCCTCTGGCAGCGCATTCCAGGCACCCACGACACTCTGCGTGAAAAACCTACCCCGCACATCTCCCTTAAACTTTCCCCCTCTCGCCTTGAACCTCTGCCCCCTTGTAATTGACACTTCCACCCTTGGAAAAAGCCTCTGACTATCCACCCTCTCTATGCCTTTCATAATTATGTAGACCTCTATCAGGTCTTCCCTCAGCCTCCGTCTTTCCAGAGAAAACAATCATAGTTTATTCAACCTCTCCTCATAGCCAACACCCTTGAGACCTGGCAACATCCTGGTGAACCATCTTTGCACTCTCCCCAAAGCTTCCACTTCCTTCTGATAATCTGATGACCAGAACTGCACGCAATGATGAGGACCTTTTAAATGAGGCTAAAGAGAGGGGAATCCTCCCCCCTCCCAATGATGTCGCAGGCTTCGATTTCGCTCATCCTTAAACGAGAAAAAGACCCGGAGCAATGTGGGTCATATAGGCCGATCTTGCTTTTGAACGTAGATGCCAAGCTGCTGGCTAAGATTTTGGCCAATAGGATAGAGGACTGTGTCCTAGGGGTGATAGAGGAGGACCAAACCGAGTTTGTTGAAAAATGAAAATCGCTTATTGTCACGAGTAGGCTTCAATGAAGTTACTGTGAAAAGCCCCTAGTCGCCACATTCTGGCGCCTGTCCGGGGAGGCTGATACAGGAATCGAACCGTGCTGCTGGCCTGCTTGGTCTGCTTTAAAAGCCAGGGATTTAGCCCAGTGAGCTAAATCAGCCCCTTAAGGGTAGGCAGCTCAATGCTAACGTTCAGAGGTTTTTGAATGTAATTATGATGCCCTCAGAAGGAGAGGAGGTGGAGGTGGTGGTTGCGATGGATGCGGAGAAGGCCTTTGATCGGGTGGAGTGGGAGTATCTTTGGGAGGCGCTGGGAAGGTTTGGGTTTGGTGAAGGCTTCATCGACTGGGTGTGATTGCTCTACCAGGCGCCAGCAGCGAGCGTCTGCATGAACCGGCTGAGGTTGGGGTACTTTAAGCTACTCCGAGGGACGAGGCAGGGGTGCCCCCTCTCCCCGTTGCTGTTCGCTCTGGCTATGGAGCCGCTGGCCATGGTGCTGAGAGCATCAAGGAATTGGCAGGGGCTGGTTCGGGGTGGGGTGGAGCACCGAGTTTCGCTATACACAGCCGATCTGCTCTTATACATCTTGGACCCGGTTGAGGGGATGGGGGAGGTTATGCAGATCTTGGGGGAATTTGGCAGGTTCTCTGGGTACAAATTGAACATGGGAAAAAGTGAATTGTTCGTGATCCAGGCAAAGGGGCAGGAGAGGAGACTGAAGGACCTGCCACTCAGGATGGTACAGAGGAGCTTTCGCTACCTGGAAATACAGATGGCTCGGAAATGGGAGGCATTACACAGGCTCATCCTAACCCGACTGGTGGAGCAAATGGAGGGGGACTTTAAAAGATGGGATATGCTCTCGCTATCGCTGGCGGGGAGGGTGCAGACCGTGAAAATGATGGTGCTCCCCAGATTTTTGTTTGTCTTCCAGTGCCTCCCCATCTTCATCCCTAAGACCTTTTTCAAATGGGTAAACAAGATTATTTCGGGCTTTGTATGGGCGAATAAAACCCCACTGGTGAAGAAAATGTTCTTGGAGCGCAGTCGGGGGGAGGGTGGGTTGGCGCTGCCAAACTTCTGCAACTACTACTGGGCGGCGAATATAGCAATGATTAGGAAGTGTATAATGGGGGAGAGGTCGGCATGGGAGCGGGTGGAGGCGGTGTCATGCAAAGACACCAGTTTGGGAGCACTGGTAACGGCACCTCTGCCGTTCTCTCTGGCCCGTTACTCCACTAGCCGGGTGGTGGTGGCGGCATTGAGGATCTGGGGGCAATGGAGGAGGTTTAAGAAGGTGAAGGGTGCGTCAGTCTGGACCCCGATTTTCAATAACTGCAGTTTCACGCCGGGCAGGATAGATGGCGGGTTCCGAAGTTTGCAGAGAGCAGCAATTAGATGGATGGGAGGTCTATTCATAGACGGCAGCTTTCCCAGTCTGAAGGCGCTGGAGGACAAGTTCAAGCTACCGCCGGGGAACGGTTTCAGATATTTACAAGTCCGGGACTTTCTGAGGAAACGGGTGTTGGCTTTCCCGCTGATCCTGCCACGGGGGATACAGGACGGAGTAGTGTCCGGTACCTGGGAGGGGAAGGGAAAAGTGTTGGATATCTATCAGGAGTTGTTGGAGGCGGAGGAGACCCCGGTGGAGGAACTGAAGGGCAAGTGGGAGGAGGAGCTATGTGGGGCGCTAGAGGCAAGTCTGTGGGCAGACGTCCTAAGCAGGATTAATTCCTCCTTATCTTGTGCCAGGCTCAGTCTAATACAGTTTAAGGTGATACACCGGGCACACATGACGGCGGGGATGAGCAAGTTTTTTGGCGTAGAAGTTGGATGTGTGCAAGGTGTGTGGGAAGCCCAGCAAACTATGCCCATATGTTTTGGGTATGCCCGAAGCTTGGTGGATTCTGGCAGGGGTTTGCTTAATCACACTGTTTCTCTGAAGTGCTTCCATCAGCATGTCCCTTAATTGTTTCTAGCATTTTGTCAATTACTGATCTTTTAGTTTCCTGTTTTGTGTCTCTTGCTTTTCTTAAACAGCAGGTTTATGTTTGCTATTTTCCAGGCCTTAGAAACTCATTTAGGCTCTAAGGAATGATGGAAAATCAGCACCAATACACCCACTACCTCTACAGCTATCTCTTTTAAAATCCCAGGATGCAGGTCATCAGGTCCTGGGGATTTGTCACCACATAGTATTGGAGATATTCATGGGACTATTTCTTTACATACACTGACTGCTTAGGTTACTCATTCTTGCTAAAACCTTGGCTTCCGATTATTTCTGGGATGTTTTTGGTGTTTTCACCCTGAGGACAGATGCAGAGCATTTAATGTTCTGCTGTTTATAGAGGCTGTTTAACACAGGGCTAAATCGCTGGCTTTGAAAGCAGACCAAGGCAGGCCAGCAGCACAGTTCAATTCCCGTAACAGCCTCCCCGAACAGGTGCCGGAATGTGGCGACTAGGGGCTTTTCACAGTGACTTCATTTGAAGCCTACTTGTGACAATAAGTGATTTACAATTTTTCAACGTCTTCCATTTCCTTATGCCCTGCTATAATTTTAACCTGCCTGTCTCTGAATCGGTACAAGTTTACTTTCATTAATCCACATGCCGACATAAATGTCAATGATCTCTTTTTATGCCGCTTCCTAGTATACTCTTAATCTCTTTTCTCTTTCTGATCAATTTATTTGGTCCTCCTGTGCTGAGTTCTAAACCCCTCCACAGTTCTTATGCTTACAGCTATTTTGACAAATGATTAGGTACTTACTTTGCTTGAACATCAGCTTTAACTCCTCACTAGCCATGGTTGGATCAATTATTTGTACCTGAAAGAAATGTTGATTTTTTGCAAATTATATATTATTTAAATGCTAACCATTGCTTGCCTACTGTAATTTATTTTGAGTAGTTATCCAATCTATCATAGTAAACATGCTTCTCTTCCTCGGGTTTGCTTTGTTCAGATGTAAGCCCCTACTTTTCGACTTAACTAAATGATTTTCAAACTTAATATAAGAAGCTATCATGTTATGACCACTTCTCATGCAGGTCTCTTTGCCACAAGGTTACTAGTTAACCCTTTTTCACTGCACTATACTAGATTCAAAATAGTCTGTCCTTGGGTTGGTTTCTCAACATACTGATCTAGGAAAGTATCTTGTGCATTTTCCATGAATTCACACTCCACACTATTACTTCAAATTAGGTTTGCTTACTCTGTATGAAAATTAAATCTCCCCATGATTACTGTATTATCCTTTTATGTGCACCTCTAATTTTCTGATTTATACTCTGTCCTGCACTACAACTGCCAACAGGGGCTATAAACAAATCCACAAATCCCACCAATGTTTTCTGCCACTTGCTATTTCTTAGCTCCATCCAAACTAATACTGCTTTGTCTGAGCCAAGATCCTTTCTCTCCACTGTTTATTTTATCCATTTTATATCACGACGATCCCCCCCTCCTTGTCTACTTTGCATATCTCTTCCAAAAGCTAAATTTCTTGGAATATTTAGCTCCCAGCATTGATTATCTTGTAAACTCTTACAAATGTGTGCAATTGCTGTTAGATCAAACCTGTTTACTAACCTGTTAATTCACCTGGAACAAAGTGTCCAGGTCATTCTCGCCCCTTTCTGAAACTGTGGAATGTCTTCAGCTGGGACTCCAGTCCAAGAACTCGGAAGCAAAATTCCTAAAGCTGCAGATGTTTGCTGCATATATGATTATCCAAAATTATAATTGTTACAAGGCCTTGGTTACAGTTCATTAGGCTGAAGAAGTCTTCAACTGTATACGTAGGTTATCTGTAAGTCTTTTACTACTGGAACTATTTACAAATATACAGCAAAGGGTACAAGCTCTGAGCTATCTTCATGCCTGTGGTTCTTCCTAACACCACACCGACCCTGTGTATCGGTCATGTGCTCTCTTACATTACTGTGCGTGTGTGGGGGGGGGGGGGGGGGGGGTAAATTTCTTTACTCAGTCCCATATTAACCTTGTATGTGCCAGACCATTAACCTCCCCACAAGTCTTTCTCCAATACGTTTTCCGTGATTATAGTTTCCCTTATGTCTTGCATTGTTATTACAATCAGCCTGGTTTGTTGTTGTTACTACATTATCACTACCACATCTTCACCCCCCCCCCCCCCCCCCCCCCCCCAAACTCCTTGAATTCAAATTTCTGATGGTCTGGAGGCCTTTTAACTCATCCATATCACACCCACACTGTTGTCAGAGGAGTGAGTACCTTCTATCGCTGCTGGTTCTTTCTATAGATTTGGAGCCTGTTCTAGAGTCTCTGTATTTTTTTTCATCCTTTTTTTTCCGTGTTGAACCTCATTTGGTCGGTTCAGTTGTTGTGTTCGCTGGTGGTTGTTATTCAAACTCATTTCTTGTGGGTTAGACGAATGTTGTGCTCGTCTATTTATTACTACTTTCTCCTCTTTGTTCATCCCGTGGTCATTGCGATGTATATGAAAGGTCATGGCAATGTATATGGAAGGTCATGTTTCAACAATGAAACCTTCATTCCCACTTGTTCACCAATTGTAGCCACATTTTTGATTACTTTCTTCTTTTCCAGTTGTTTTCCGAGCTTGTTGGTCTTTTCATTCAGCTCCACAACTATTCTGGTAAGTTGAGTTATCTGCAGAAACTTCACCCGGGCATTCAGTTTTTTTCCGGAATGTTTCTTGCATGGTCACTGCCTGCTGTTTAGACTCTCTCAATTCATTCATTAGCCCCTCGACGTTTTTCTTAGAATTTTCCTTATCTGCTTTTAAAGTCTGTATTTGCTCTCCCATACTCTACATCTCATCCATTCTGCTGTTCGGACTGGATTAGAATTCAACAATTCCATCAATTCTGTCACCATTCAAGCAACTATTCTGATTCATTTTCAATTTTTTTGCATGTTGCAGGCACTGTTCCCGCTGTTCATTCAAAACCTCCAGTGCTTGAAATTGCTCAAGTTTTAATTGAAATGCTATCTTTGTGGAATCTGCTTCGACAATCCTTTAAGCATTTCAAGTCCTCTGTCAAATTACCTCCTTCTTGTGAGGACCACTCCAGTGTTCTCAACAGCTCTCGATTTTGCTTAAAAACTCATCCTTCATCCGTGAAAGTTGATTTCTCTCCAGGTATCAGTTTTCCTACAGCAGAGGATAATTCCTCTGTGCTATCTTCATGCTCGCATTCAGTAATTGCATTTCTGCCAATTGTTTTGAAGCTCCTCACACTCAGTTCAGCTTGCTCTTGCCATTCTAGGTTCTTGAATTTCATACATAACTTTATCCCCCCCCCCCCCCCCCCAAAGATCTGTTCCAAATGTCCACCCATTTTCTTCAGTCTCTCTTGTACCTCTGGTTTTCCTCCTGGAATGTAGAACACTCCTGAGTCTTCTCTGCCAACTACTTCTCCAATTCCTTCAAAGTGACAAATTAATTTTGCTTCACTTTGTAATTTTCCAGAGGAACATACTTTGACCTGAGGGATCGTTTTGGCACGTGGAGATCCTTTAGCGGGTTTTCCTTTTCTTTGTAGAGTGTAATTACTTATCTTCTAATTTAAGAGTCTCAAGTTTGTTCTGCTGTTCAACGTATTCCTGTTGAAAGGTTAGATACTGTTTTTGAATTTGATCTTGAAGGGCAATTGGCTGTTCTTTCAACTGTTCAGCTCTTGACTTCTCACTCTGTGCTTCAGTGTATTGCTTTGTCACTACTGATAATTCCAATGCAGTTTTTTCTAAAGTAGCATTCAACTACTTTTTAACACCCTTGATTTTCTAAGCGCATGAATTGGTTCTTCAAAGAATCTTTCAAGACTACAACCTATTTGAGTACCTTTTCTGTCTGCTGTTGTGCGTCGCCGCATATCTGGTTGCATTTCACCAAATCCTGTTTTGATTTGCCAACCATGGAATTGAGGGTTGTTGTTTCCTCCTGGTACCTTTTGTGATGCCTCAGAAATGCTTGTTCAGATTGCAATTTGCTTCATATTGTTTATCATGAGTTTTCAAAGGTATATAACCAGCTTGCAGTTTGTTTCAACTCTTTCAATACAACTTTGATATGAACATTTTCTGATTTTGCTTCACCTGCAGCAGGGCTTTGTCCTGGTCATTCATTACCAGCCACCTACTATTATAGTTCAGGAAATGTGTTGGAATTCCAAAAAGATATACCTTTGCGAATTATGGCAAGTTCCCTGCCCTTCTGGTACCTTTGTGTGATTTGTTTGGGTTTTGTCTTCCTCTCGTGAACTTTACAGGGGGTTTTCTATCCCTATTTTGAAGTTGTGTGCGCTTCACAACTTGAAGATTAAAATATCGAAAGCTTTTAATATTTCATTAAAGCTGGCCGAGGACTCATCAGTGCACTGCATTAGGATTACTTCCTCAATGAATTCGCCAAACAAGTATAAAAAGGTATTAATCTGGATCTTTTCAATTTTCTGCTTCGACCAGATCTACTGTGGTAATTCAAAAGCTCATTTCTCCAGGATGCCCAATTTTGTCATTGAACTGGGTCTTTGATAAGTACAAAATGACTTTGACATGTGGAATTATTTTTCTTAATAAAGTACCAAATTCATTTTTTCCCATTAAGGGGCAATTTAGCGTGGCCAATCCACCTACCCTGCACATCTTTGGGTTGTGGGGGAACCCCACGCAAACACACGGAGAATGTGCAACCTCCACATGGACAGTAAACCAGATCCAGGATCGAACCTGGGACCTCGGCGCCGTGAGGTCTACTGCACCACCTTGCTGCCCACCCTCTGATCCATGGTCTAGGACCTGCTTTGAGAGCTTGCTGAATTCAAAGGTAGCAACTCTTTGGAGACGGCGATTTTCGACACTTGCTGGTTTTGATGGGCTCCGTTTCAATGGCAATCGCGCTCACCTTGAATTTATTTTAAAAATATTTCTGCCTGGAACCCTTGCAGATTCTGCTGACTCTGCACTCTGAGGGCAGCACGGTGGCACAGTGGTTAGCACTGTTGCCTCACGCCGCCAGAGTCCCAGGTTCAATCCAGGCTCTGGGTCACTGTCCGTGTGGAGTTTACACATTATCCCCTTGTTTGTGTGGATTTCATCCTCTCAACCCAAAGATGTGCAGGGTAGGTGGATTGGCCACGCTTAAATTGGCCCTTAATTGGAAAAAATGAATTGGGTATTCTAAATTTATTTTAGAAAGACTCTGTACTCTGAAGCTAGACTTCCAAAGGAGGTTCAGCTGAATCTTCTGCAGCAGTCAGGAACCTTAAATCTCTGCCTTAGGCTCAGGAGGTTGCAGAATTCTTTTGTTCAGCATTTTGCTTTTTAAAACTTGAACCCTTCGAATACTAGCTTTTGCTGGCCTCTTACTGAGTTCAACAGTCGCAATGTTCCCAAAATATTTAATTAACTGTTTCTCTTTTTTTCTAACTTTCTGATGTGTTTGGATGCCACACGTTCAGGCTCTGACTTGGGGATCATGTTTTCTCTATTGGTTTCTTTTAACTTGACACCAAGTTATTTTAATGATTTCTCAAGACTTGTTGCAGCCTGTAATTTTAAACAATTTATATCACCCTGAGAAAAATATCAGCCTTGATTGAACGATGGAACAGACTCGATGGGCTGAGTGGCCGAATTCGGCTCTTTTGTCTTTGGTTCTGTTGACTCTGCACTCTGAAGCTGGACTTCCAAAGGAGATTCCATTGAGTCTTCTGCTGCAGTCAGGAATTTTAATTCTCTGCCTTAAGCTTCCAAGCCTTTCTTAGGAGCATTTTCCTAGCAATTATACTTCTGCGCCTCTGCTTCTGGAGCTTCTTTCCAAGTCAGAATGCTTTGTTGAATTTTTCCTGTCTTCCAGCATTTTGGTTTGCATGCAAGGGAGGTTTCATGATTGTTCCATGAATTGCCACCATGTTGTGAGTTGGTTATAGTTTTAGTTCTGAAGAAGTCACAGAGTCATACGTCGGTTAACTGTAAGTCTTCATTAACCATCAGAACTATTTACCAAGATAAGGGGTACAAGTTGGGAGTCGTCTCCATGTTTACATCCGCATGCGGCTCTATCCAACATCTCACTGATCCAGGGTGTGGGTCACGTGCTCTCGTGTGGGCAGTGTGCTTCACTGTATGGGCAATACTGTGCTCAGTCCCACATTAACTCTATATGTGCCAGACTCTTCTATTATAGAATGCTCTCCACAAACTTCAACATACTGCAGTTATGGCATGCTATTTTCCCTGCCATATCAAGCAAACGTTATTCATTTATTTGATTAGCTAATTAATTGAATTTTTAAAAAAAATTAAACGAATTGATTGTTTTTTATATTTACCTAATTAATAACTTAAAGGTAATATCAAATTACAGCATCCTCACTTGGCAACAAAACCGTGCCAGCTACTGGAGGTTTAAAAACAAAAAGAATTTTTAAAAAACAGTATCTCCACGTCAACTGCTTTGCATCAAATTCCTGACTCTAGCACTCTTTAATGAAACACTCAACTCTGTGATCACTGTGCTCCACACTCTAGCGAATACTGTTCACTTATACAGCATTTATGACTTACTCCCAGGTTAAAACTGTTTTTAACAACTATTTAGTCAACCACTTTCAGTACATGAACAGTTAACCCATCCTGACTGTTTCTGTTAATTCTGTGTCTAAACTAGCTGATTATTTCTTTTACACACTTCAGTCAAATTCTAAATGTTAAACTAAATTGATGACTTTCTTCTCCGGTTAAGAGATTTTGATTTTTGTTTTAGAAATTGGATAAATAAGGTGATGTGACAGCGTATAACCGTGATGGCGAACACGGACGTGGATATTGACCGCACTACACTCGTCCTCGTGCTAGCTGTTCATGGATGAGGGAGTGATTGCTGATCATGGATAAGAGAATCACTGCTGTCATCCATGAGGCATTGTACGTGGTGCATTTTAATCCTTCTTTGCTCTGGCCTATTTTGGCATCGGTGCCTTTCTACCTGACATCCCCTCTTCCCTGCTGGGACTGGGGATTTAATTTTGCCCGGGTGACTGAGTGCTACATTCTGCTGATCCATTCATGGAGTAGAGGGTGGATTCTCGGGGAGAAGTATGTTTCAGTGGATCTCGTATTTGCTCAAAGGAGCCAGTCCTCCCTTTCAGAGGGAGAAGTCCGAGTTGCGAGCTGTTTCTTTATGTGGACAATACAGTCAAGGGCAGCATTTGTTTCCCATCCCTAATTGTCCTTGAACTGAGTGGGTTGCAAGATAAGCGTCAACCACATTGCCATTGGTCTGGTGTCACATGGTGGCAGATTTCCATCCCCAAAGGACATTCATCAGCCAGATGGGTTTTTGCGGCAATCGATGATCGTTTCACGGACATAATTACTGAGCCTAGCTTTATAATTCCAGATTTATTAATTGATTTCAAACTCCACCAACTGTTCTGCTGGGATTCAAACTCATGTTGGCAGAGCATCAGCCTAGGCCTCTTGAGTTACTAGCCCAGTGACATTACCACTTAACCACTGTCTCCCCCTGTAGTTAATGTACTGACTCTGTCCCATTACAGACATGGTACGTGAAACGACAGCTGCTCACCAGGCGCTGCTGGTGACCAAGAACATAGATTCGTTCCCGCCAAACCAGGAGCGTTTTGCCGGCGGCACCATAGATATCTGGTGGATTGTCCACGATGGGGGATTACTGATGTTGCTGCCATTCCTCCTCAGCCAACACAAGGTAAACCTTCCACACATTTCATGATGATACAGTCACGACGACTGGAATTCTAACCCCTTGATTCTAGTGCTACAAATGCAGCCTTAGTCATCCATGCCTTTGACACCTCTAGATTTGACACTTCTGATGCCAGTCTCTCATCTTGCACCCTTTGTAAAATTCAAATCTGTCTTGCCCGCATTTAATCTCGCAAAAGTACCATTTAACCATCAGTCCTGTGCTCATTTGTCTACATTGCCTTTGGTCTGGCAATTCCTGGACTTTAAATTGTCCTTGTTCAATTTTATTTTAAATTTAGAGTACCAAGTTCATTTTTTCCAATTAAGGGGCAATTTAGCATGGCCAATCCACCCACTCTGCACATCTTTGGGTTGTGGGGGTGAAACCCACCCAAACACAGGGAGAATGTGCAAACTCCACACGGACAATGACCCAGAGCCAGGATAGAACCTGGGACCTCGGCGCCATTAGGCAGCAGGGCTAACCCACTGCGCCACCGTGCTGCCCTTTCAAAACCCTCCATGGTCTAGCAGCCCTTTATAATCGCTGTGAACTCCTTCAGCCTTGTAAATATTGGCAGTCCAATTCTGGGGCCGTGTGCATTCCGAATTGCCTTTGCCCCTCTATTGACAGCCCTGCCAACAGCTGACTGGGCCCCATGCGCTGGAATTCCATCGTTAAATCTCTTCACCTCTCTCCTCTTTAGGATGCTTCTTGGGTACCCAAAATGCTGCCGCCCATGTTTTAACTTACACCAAGTCCCATGCTCATTTACCTACATTGGCTTCTGGTCAATTTTCAGCCTTGTTTCAAAATCCTTCCATGGCCTTGCTGCTCCCATCCCTGTAAACGTCTGCAGCCCCAACACCCTCTGATATCTGTGGTCCTCAAACCCTGACCTTCGAGCATCCCAAATGTTAATTGCTCCACTATTGGTGGCCGCACCTTCAGTTACAAGGCCTCACATTCTGGAATACCTTCCCTAAACCTCTACCTTACATTCTGCTTTAGAGACACTGCTTAAACCTATCTCTTCAACCAAGCTTTTGATCATAGAATCAGTACAAAAGGAGGCCATTTGGCCCATCGCATCTGCACCAGCCCTCTGAACGATCAACCTACTTCGACCCTATTCCCGTAACCCCACCTAACCGGCACATCTTTGGACAGTAAGTGGCTGGTTTAGCACACTGGGCTAAACAGCTGGCTTGTAATGCAGAACAAGGCAGCAGCGCGGGTTCAGTTCCAGTCCCAGCCTCCTCGAACAGGCGCCGGAATGTGGAGACTAGGGGCTTTTCACAGTAACTTAATTGAAGCCTACAATAAGTGATTGTTATTATTATTATAATTTAGCATGCCCAATCCACATAACCTGCACATCTTTGGACTGTGGGAGGAAACCAGAACACCCGGAGGAAACCCACTCAGACACGGAGAGAACGTGCAAACTCCACACAGACAGTCGCCCAAGGCCGGAATTGAACCTGGGTCCCTGGAACTGTGAGGCAGCAATGCTCCCCACTGTGCCACCATCATCTTCTCTATTAGCTCCTTGCATGTCCCAGTGTTAGATTTAGTCTGATTACGTGTCTGAAGCAACTGGGAACATTTTACAAGGTTGCAGGTGCTAAATAAATGCAGGTTGCTGTTTATCATTGGGGTGGCTTATTTTGCAACGTGGATGTATTGCAGGTTTGGAGGAAGTGCAAGATGCGCATCTTCACTGTCGCCCAGATAGATGACAACAGCATCCAGATGAAGAAGGACTTGCACCTGTTCTTGTACCAACTCCGCCTTGATGCTGAGGTAGAGGTAGTGGAAATGGTAAGCACTGCCTAGCCATTACAGAATGGAAACAAAAGTTGCCCACCCATTGGAGCAATCATTTGCTCCTGTGGCTAATTGAATGAAAACAGGTTTGCGGGCTGAATGGCATGTTCATGATCCTACATTCCTATGGTTCCCCCGTTTTATGATGCAAGCCAAATTGCGTTGGGGACATTTAGTGAACTTCACAACAGGTCTGGCCTGTGGAGTTCTACCCATCCTACATTTGTTTTATTTATACGATCACATTGGGTGATGGCAAACCTTGAAGCATCAATTTCCATCAATCGGGGCACCAGCCAACAGAAAGGGGGCAAAATTTTCTGGCTGCAATCTTAAGCCTGAAAGGACGTTGGTGGGTGCTAACCATGCCCAAACTGGGATCCCTGAGGCTGACTCGAAATTGAGCCTTTTTGCCTCATTTAAATAATCTGGATAAACTGCCAGCTCCTGTCTCTCCTCCACAGACAGTTTACACCCAACCAGTGAATCAAAGTTTTTAAAAAAACAAGAACTCTTCTATGCTGGCCGCTGACTGATGCTTAACCAGTTTTGATCTAAAATGGGGTTTCGGGGGGGCCTTCATTTGCATTTTCTGTTTCATGGTGCCTGGTGGGGATGCCTGAAAAATTACCTGACTTAATTTTTTTTTTTGCCCTTTGCGGTGCAGGATGTTAGTTATTGAAAGTTGACAAAAACGCGGCCTTTACATCAGAGGAGCAGTAGGCTATTCTGTCGCTTGAGCATGCTCCTCCATTCCATTTGTTATGGCTGATCTGTGGCTCAATTTCATTTATTGCCTTTGCCTCATAACCATTGATACTTTTACGTCATAAAAATCTTCTTGAAGTCTTCAGATGACACAGCTTCCACATTTGTTTGGACGAGAGAGTTCCAGATTGTCATTAAACTTTGTGATGGGTGTCATAGAGTTTTACAGCAACGCAAGAGGCCATGCGGCTCATCATGTCTGCCCAGGCCATCAAGCCCCTATATTTTCTAATCCGATTTTCCAGCACTTAGTCTGTAGCGGTGTGTGCAATAGCGTTTGAAGTGCTCATCTAAAAGCTTCTTAAATGTCATCATCCCCTAAAGATTTGGCTCTACCTTTTTTAAAATAAATTTAGAGTACCCAATTATTATTTTCCAATTATGGGGCAATTTAGCATTGGCCAATTCACCTACCCTGCACATATTGGGTTGCGGGGGTGGAACCCACGCACACACGGGGTGAATGTGCAAACTGCAAATGGATAGTGACCCGGGGCTGGGATTGAATCTGGGTCCTCAGTGCCATGAGGCAGCAGTGCTAACCACTGCACCACCTTGCCGCCAGCTCTAACTTTTTAGGCTTTGTTCCTTTGCTATGGACTCTCCCACCAGAGGGAATAGTTTCTCTACCTCACCAATCAAATATTTTTATCATTTTAATGATTCCTGAATCTTTTGAACCTAGGTTATGTAACGATTTTCATCATTTCATGTACCACTAATAAATTTAAGTTCCTGAGCTAAGCCCAGCACGTAGGGTGTTTGCTATTTACTCTTTGGGGTTTTATTTGCCCCTGTTTGTTTTAAATTACCAGCTGGACAATGATATTTCAGCCTTCACATATGAGCGGACTTTGGTGATGGAGCAGAGATCACAGATGCTGAAACAGATGCAGCTCTCAAAAAATGAAAGAGAACGAGAGGTAAGTGTGTTTTGGCTGCAACTTTACTCATTGCTGCCCAAAAAATGCGTATTATTCTACTGGCAAAGAGTTTTCTCATTCCAGATCCTGTTCACTGTGCTGAAATAAACGTTAAGTGTTGAGCAGAATTTGTTTGCAGGTTCATAACATCTGTTTCTTACGTCTCTTGTGTGTTAATTTTGTAATCCGGTGCGCCGTTCTTTTACTATAAATGGTGCACGGACACTTTTAAATGTTAGCCATGCTGCATCGGGCTGAAAATTATAGAAATGAAAGCACAGAGAGATTCTCGAAAGCAACCCTAGTGAGTTATTGCTGAAACAGCCATGCTGACTGACCCCAAACGTTTCTGCCTAGAGCAGACGTGTGATAATTAATCAAAGCAACAAATGATGGCTGGGAGCAAACTAGGCAATTGTTTGATGTCATGAGCTGGAAGTTTGGCCAATGTTTTTGGTGAGGCTGGGGTAACCACTCTCAATCATAGATTCAGTGAGCTGGTCTGGTCTGAAGAAGTTGCTGGCTAATGACAACTTAGTTAGAAACAATGCCTTGGGTTGGTAAGCTTGGATAACCCTACGCTGGGATGAACAAATGGGCGCGTGTAGATTGAAAAGCTGGTCGAGTGCAAGTCACCCCAAGTTTAGGCCGACTTCTCGTGGTCAATTGCTAGGGTAATGAGGAGAATCCCTAGCACCTCCATCTCTTTGAGTATTGCCAGGGGATCTTAGACCATGGGAGAGGGGAGTTCATTTGAAAGACGACCCCCCCCCCCCCCCCCCCCCTCCTCAGTATTGCAGGTGCCAGGTGAGATCATGTGCTGGAATCTTCAAAGGCAAGAGCTCCACCAAGGCTAGCGGATCAAATCGGATCACCGTGCTTACACCGCTGGTGGCATAATAGCTACTTCACAGCCAACATGCTATATCAATCCAAAAAGCCTACATCGATTTAGCAGAGGCATAGCTTCATGTTTCCCTTGTGGCTGTGAGCCCTGTCCCTTGTACAATGCTGATTATCTAACCAGGGTTACTAGCCTACATGCAGAGCTAGCAAATACGGACAGGTTACCAAAAAAAAATGTTTCCAGGTCTTTATGTTCTAGGCCAAAAGGCCCAGTATAAAACTGTTTTAATTATGTCTGTACATCTAGTTACAAATCTTAGTCATCCTTTGCAATTAAAAAAAAAGAAGAGGATAAATCCGGTCGCTCTTTTTAATGGTGCTACTTTTGGCTTGTCACCAAAACAGATGGCTACTTGCCAATTTGCTGCGCTTCCATGGCCAAGTAACAATGAAACTCTGAATAACTTCATCCTCTGTTTATCTGCAGGCCAGGTTTTTAAAAAATGTTTCTGTCTTTGCCATGCGCTATTCCACCGTTGACAGTAATGATATCACAAGCCCAGAACGCTTTTTTTTTTTTGATTTGCTGATCAGAAATGCAATTTAGCCACATCAGGATTTCCAATGGATCATGAGGTTAACAGCTGATGTGCTGGAAGTAGCCATTGTTGAAGGTACTGTCTTTCAGATGAGGCATTAAACCGAGGTCCCATCTGCCTGCTTGGGTAGATGTTCCATAGCACTATTTTGAAAAAGAGTAAGGAGTTATCTTAGTGCCTTGGCCAATATCTACCCTTCATCAATCTCACAAGATTATCTGGGCATCGTCATAGTTGTTTGTGGGAGTTTGCCGTGTGCTATTTGGCGGCTGCATTTACTATGTTACACCATTGAGTACCCTTCAAAAAGTTCTTCATTAGCCACAGGGCTGATTGAGAGATCCGGTGGCTGTTAAAAATGCTTATGATAAATGAAGTTTCTTTTGAAAGAAAAATGTAATAGTCGCACATTTGGGGTCCAATCTTCAGTTGCCTGATATAAAGGGGTAAACATTCCACTTCTGGGTGGTAATCTGACGTTGCCCATAGCCCACCTGACCTTTGTAGAACCCATGTGATGTTCAGCTACAGAGAGTTGGGTGGGCGAGGGGGGGATGGGTGGGTCATACGTTCTAACGGATTAACACACATACAGTGAAAATGAAAGTTTACCTCAATGGGTCTTATTTGGAAAAGGTGATTGCTTGTAAGTGCTATACGTGAAATTGGCCACCCGGCCTGAGATCCGCCCCAATTTCCTACCGGTTCCGAACTTTCTGTTGGATCGATCTTGGTTCTGCTGAGATAGTCTTTCAACCCCTGCCCACGTGACGAAAACTCTTGATTCTAGTTGTCCTCAGCTCCTGCAGACACCAGGTGAGTATACAGCCGCAGTAATGTGAACACTCAATCGAGTGCATTAGAACTTGTTGACTGCGTGCACAATCCTGGATCATGTGGGGAGCTATTTAAGGAAAGGTATTATAAGCACTACTCAAATTATAGTGAGGCTGTTTTGTATACAGGTGTGTGGTTTAATATACTTGCATAAAACCTGGATACAAAATGGTATTTTATGTTGGGATGCATGGTAATAGGCATTTGTTCCAAACAAATGATTCCTGTGTACAAACTGAAATACTGTTGTACATGGTGCTATTTGAGCTCTATTGCTAATGGTCTAATCAGTGCCTGACGCACGGGATTAGCACGCTTTGTATTGTCATTGACCCTAAATAGTCTGGTATTTGAATAAACAGTCTGCAAACTTCCACAATGTGAAACCGATGCCAAAAGGCTTTTAAAACGGTCCATTCTCCCCAGGTTGTTCAGTTTGGCTTGAAAACTATATTCGTGATTGTCACTGAGATTCTCTACTGCAAAGCAAACACCAGAACCGAAGTTACAATCTCACTGCTGCCTTCTCTTTCTCAACTCTCCGTTTTCTGGACAGTTTTTGCATTTGCCAGAAGGTCCATTGCTCTAAGTGCAGTATAATTTAAGATGTGTTTTTTTTTAAACTTGGCATTGACTGTTCACATGCCAACAAAGAACAGGTGCACACTTTGCTCTTGGGTCTCTGAAATGGCCACTGAGAAGTATTCGGGAAGGTCTGCAGTGATTTTTCCTCTTCTGTTTGTGAGGGAAGCTTCTACTCTTCAAATGAACCCTTGGGCGGTACAGGTAAAATCAAGAACTCTGGGGGAGGTAAGAAACAATAAAGCAGACCCATAGGATTCAGCCAATGGAGAGGTGAATTCTAATAATGTTGGTTATACTAATTGCTGTTAGTACTGCTGACTAACTTGATTGTGGTTGCTTGCATGTGCTTATCACCCCTCCTATCCCAGATTCAGAGCATCACTGATGAGTCTCGTGGCGCTACCATAAGGAGGAATTCTGCACGTCCTTCTTTGGATTTCCAGGCCAGGTGTTCTGATGATGTACCCAATGAAGAGGTAGTCTATTTTACCCATGGCTACATTTCTCCAATCAACCCAAATCCTTAAAATATATTTTTTGATTATTTATAATGTGCTGGAATCTCCCTTTTTTCCCTCTTCTCTTTCACTCTCTTTTTCGCTGTCTCTTCTCTTTCTCTCGTTCTTCCTTTCCTTCTCATGCTCTCTCTTTTCCTCCTTTTGCTCTCTTTTCCTTCTCTTCCTTCTCTCGCTCGCTCTCTCTTCCTTTTCCCGCTCTTTTCCTTCTCTCGCTCTCTTTTCCTTCTCTCGCTCTCTTTTCCTTCTCTCGCTCTCTTTTCCTTCTCTCGCTCTCTTTTCCTTCTCTCGCTCTCTTTTCCTTCTCTCGCTCTCTTTTTTCCTTCTCTCGCTCTCTTTTTTCCTTCTCTCGCTCTCTTTTCCTTCTCTCGCTCCCTTTTCCTTCTCTCGCTCTCTTCTCCTCCTCGCTCATTCTCGCCGTCTCTCGAGCTCTCTTCTCCTCTCGCTCTCGTTCCTCCTCTTCGTTCTCTTCCTCCTCTCGTTCTCTTCTCCTCTTGCTCTTTTCTCCTCGCTCTTTTCCTCCTCTCGCTCTTTTCCTCCTCATGCGCTCTTTTCTCCTCTCGCTCTTTTCCTTCGCTCTCGCTCTTTTCTCCAATCGCTCTTTTCTCCAATCGCCTCTTTTCTCCAATCGCTCGTTTCCCAAGCGCGCTTTTTCCTCCAATCGCTCTTTTCTCCAATCGCTCTTTTCTCCAATCGCTCTTTTCCTCCAAGCGCTCCTTTCCTCAATCGCTTCTTTCTCCAATCGCTCTTCTCCAATCGCTCTTTCCGCCAATCGCGTCCTTATCATCGCTCTTTCTCCAATCGCTCTTGTTCCTCCAATCGCTCTTTTCTCCAATCGCTCTTTTCTGCCAAGCGCTCTTTCTCAATCGCTCCTTGTCTCCATCGGCATCCTTTTCCTCCAATCGCTCTTTTCTCCAATCGCTCTTTTCTCCAATCGCTCTTTTCTCCAATCGCTCTTTTCTCCAATCGCTCTTTTCTCCAATCGCTCTCCTCTCCTTCTCTCGCACTCTCCTCTTGCTCTCTTCTCCTTCTCTCGCTCTCTTCTCCTTCTCTCGCTCTCTTCTCCTTCTCTCGCTCTCTTCTCCTTCCTCCGCTCTTCTTCTCTTCTTCTCGCTCTCTTCTCCTTCTCTCGCTCTCTTCTCCTTCTCTCGCTCTCTTCTCCTTCTCTCGCTCTCTTCTCCTTCTCTTGCTCTCTTCTCCTTCTCTTGCTCTCTTCTCCTTCTCTCGCTCTCTTCTCCTCCTCTCGCTCTCTTCTCCTTCTCTCGCTCTCTTCTCCTTCTCTCGCTCTCTTCTCCTTCTCTCGCTCTCTTCTCCTTCTCTCGCTCTCTTCTCCTTCTCTCGCTCTCCTCTTGCTCTCTTCTCTTCTCTCGTTCTCTTCTCTCCTCCTCTCGCTCTCTCCGCTCCTCTCGCTCTCTTCTCTCCTCCTCTCGCTCTCTTCTCTGCTCCTCTCGCTCTCTTCTCTGCTCCTCTCGCTCGCTTCTCTCCTCCTCTCGCTCTCTTCTCTCCTCCTCTCGCGCTCTCTCCTCCTCTCGCTCTCTTCTCTCGTTCTCTCGCTCTCTTCTCCCCTCCTCTCGCTCTCTTCTCTCCTCTTCTTCTCGCTCTCTTCTCTCCTCCTCTCGCTCTCTTCTCTCCTCCTCTCGCTCTCTTCTCTCCTCCTCTCGCTCTCTTCTCTCCTCCTCTCGCTCTCTTCTCTCCTCCTCGCTCTCTTCCTCTCTCCTCTCGCTCTCTCCTCTCCTCCTCTCGCTCTCTTCCTCTCCTCCTCTCGCTCTCTCCTCTCCTCCTCTCGCTCTCTTCTCTCCTCCTCTCGCTCTCTCCTCTCCTCTCTTCTCTCCTCTCGCTCTCTTCTCTCCTCCTCTCGCTCTCTTCTCTCCTCCTCTCGCTCTCTTCTCTCCTCCTCTCGCTCTCTTCTCTCCTCCTCTCGCTCTCTTCTCTCCTCCTCTCGCTCTCTTCTCTCCTCCTCTCGCTCTCTTCTCTCCTCTCGCTCTCTTCTCTCCTCCTCTCGCTCTCTTCTCTCCTCTCGCTCTCTTCTCTCCTCCTCTCGCTCTCTTCTCTCCTCCTCTCGCTCTCTTCTGTCCTTCTCTCGCTCTTTTCTCCTCCTCTTGCTCTCTTCTCTCCTTCTCTCGCTCTCTTCTCTCCTCCTCTCGCTCTCTTCTCTCCTTCTCTCACTCTCTCCTCTCCTCATCTCGCTCTTTTCTCCTCCTCTTCCTCTCCCTCGCTCGCATTCTCTCCTCCTCCGCGCTCTTCTTCTCTCCCTCCTCTCCGCTCTCTCCTTCCTCTCGCTCTCTTCTCTCCTCCTCCTCGCTCATCTTCTCTCCTCCTCCTCGCTCTCTTCTACTCCGTCCTCTCACTCTCTCCTCTCCTTCTCTCGCTCTCTTCCTCCTCCTCTCGCTCTCTTCTCTCCTCCTCTCGCTCTCTTCTCTCCTCCTCCTCGCTCTCTTCTCTCCTCCTCTCGCTCTCTTCTCTCCTCCTCTCGCTCTCTTCTCTCCTCCTCTCGCTCTCCTTATCAGCCTTCTCCCTCTCTCCTCTCCCCTCTCCTCTCTCGCTCTCCTCCTCTCCTCCTCTCCTCGCTCTCTTCTCTCCTCCTCTCGCTCTCTTCTCTCCTCCTCTCGCTCTCTTCTCTCCTCCTCTCGCTCTCTCTCTCCTCTCCTCTTCTCTCCTCTCTCACTCCTCTCCTCTCGCTCTCTTCTCTCCTTCTCTCGCTCTTTTCTCCTCCTCTTGCTCTCTTCTCTCCTCCTCTCGCTCTCTCTCCTCCTCTCGCTCTCTCCTCTCCTCCTCTCGCTCGCTCTCCTCCTCCTCCTCTCGCTCTCTCCTCTCCTCCTCTCGCTCGCTCTCTCCTCCTTCTCTCGCTCTCTCCTCTCCTTCTCCCCTTATCGCGCGAGCTCTCTCTCACCCACTCTTCCGCTCGCCCTTGCGCACTCGTCCTCGCTTTCGCGCTCGCCCTGTCCCCTTCCCTCGCTCCCTCCCCTTCTCTCGCTCTCTTCTCCTTCTCTCGCTCTCTTCTCCTTCTCTCGCTCTCTTCTCCTTCTCTCGCTCTCCTCTTGCTCTCTTCTCTTCTCTCGTTCTCTTCTCTCCTCCTCTCGCTCTCTCCGCTCCTCTCACTCTCTTCTCTCCTCCTCTCGCTCTCTTCTCTCCTCCTCTCGCTCTCTTCTCTGCTCCGCTCGCTTCTCTCCTCCTCTCGCTCTCTTCTCTCCTCCTCTCGCTCTCTTCTCTCCTCCTCTCGCTCTCTTCTCTCGTTCTCTCGCTCTCTTCTCTCCTCCTCTCGCTCTCTTCTCTCCTCCTCTCGCTCTCTTCTCTCCTCTTCTCGCTCTCTTCTCTCCTCCTCTCGCTCTCTCCTCTCGCTCTCTTCTCTCCTCCTCTCGCTCTCTTCTCTCCTCCTCTCGCTCTCCTCTCCTCCTCTCGCTCTCTCCTCTCCTCCTCTCGCTCTCTCCTCTCCTCCTCTCGCTCTCTTCTCTCCTCCTCTCGCTCTCTCCTCTCCTCTCTTCTCTCCTCTCGCTCTCTTCTCTCCTCCCTCTCGCTCTCTTCTCTCCTCCTCGCTCGCTTTCTTCTCTCCTCCTCTCGCTCTCTTCTCTCCTCCTCTCGCTCTCTTCTCTCCTCTCGCTCTCTTCTCCTCCTCTCGCTCTCTTCTCTCCTCTCACTCTCTTCTCTCCTCCTCTCGCTCTCTTCTCTCCTCCTCTCGCTCTCTTCTGTCCTCCTCTCGCTCTCTTCTCTCCTTCTCTCGCTCTTTTCTCCTCCTCTTGCTCTCTTCTCTCCCTCCTCTCGCTCTCTTCTCTCCTCCTCTCGCTCTCTTCTCTCCTTCTCTCACTCTCTCCTCTCCTCATCTCGCTCTTTTCTCCTCCTCTTCTCTCCTCGCTCTCTTCTCTCCTCCTCTCGCTCTCTTCTCTCCTCCTCTCGCTCTCTCCTCCTCTCACTCTCTTCTCTCCTTCTCTCACTCTCTCCTCTCCTCTCGCTCTCTTCTCTCCTCCTCTCGCTCTCTTCTCTCCTCCTCTCGCGCTCTCCTCTCCTCCTCTCGCTCTTTTCTCCTCCTCTTCTCTCCTCTCGCTCTCTTCTCTCCTCCTCTCGCTCTCTTCTCTCCTCCTCTCGCTCTCTTCTCTCCTCCTCTCGCTCTCTTCTCTCCTTCTCTTGCTCTTTTCTCCTCCTCTTGCTCTCTTCTCTCCTCCTCTTGCTCTCTTCTCTCCTCCTCTCGCTCTCTTCTCTCCTCCTCTCGCTCTCTCTCCTCCTCCTCTCGCTCTCTCGCTCTCTTCTCCTCTCTCGCTCCTCTCTCTCTCGCTCTCTCCTTCTCTCTCGCTCTCTCCTCTCCTCCTCTCGCTCTCTCTCTCCTCCTCTCGCTCTCTTCTCTCCTCCTCTCGCTCTCTTCTCTCCTCCTCTCGCTCTCTTCTCTCCTCCTCTCGCTCTCTCCTCTCCTCTCGCTCTCTTCTCTCCTCTCGCTCTTTCTCCTCCTCTTGCTCTCTTCTCTCCTCCTCTCGCTCTCTCCTCTCCTCCTCTCGCTCTCTCCTCTCCTCCTCTCGCTCTCTCCTCTCCTCCTCTCGCTCTCTCCTCTCCTCCTCTCGCTCTCTCCTCTCCTCCTCTCGCTCTCTCCTCTCCTCCTCTCGCTCTCTCCTCTGCTCTCGCTCTCTCCTCTCCTTCTCCCCCTTATCGCGCGAGCTCTCTCACCCACTCTTCCGCTCGCCCTTGCGCACTCGTCCTCGCTTTCGCGCTCGCCCTGTCCCCTTCCCTCGCTCCCTCCCCTTCTCTCCTCTCTCTCTTCCCTTCTCTCTTTCCCTCAATCATCTAACCAGAACCCAAAATATTCAATTGTCTGGATGTTTTGAATTGGAGCAGGATGCTGAGTTACATGTTACCCTCCTCTGACCAACTCCCAGCCTCACAGCATTGAAATTGAGCCTCGCGGCAGTTCCTTCTCCTATTCCTCTTTCTCAGGACTACAGTGCTAGATTCCGCTTGATTCCTTTCCCACCTACAGTGTGCAAGACTTCAAAGACACAGGTTTGCCTATATCATAGTGGTTCGGGCTACCTCACCTTCCCCTCTGCTCTAGCTCTGGTGGTGTCCTGCACTGTTGATCCTTGATTTAACAAAATGAATTGTTGCAAGGCACAAAACTAAAAGCTGCGAAAGAACATAGAACTCTGTGCTTTCTTAACTTGTTGCATAAGGGTCTCTTTTAAAGTGCTACTTTGCTATGGCTTCTCTCTCCCCATTCTAACCATTACCTTATTTCCATCAATATTAAGGACAGCAGTTAAGAATCAGGTTTGAAAGCTGCCGCCATAAATAGCATGTTTGTACAATCCATGTGGAGTTTGCACATTCTCCCCGTGTTTGCATGGGTTTCGCCCCCACAACCCAAAGATGTGCAGGGGTAGGTGGATTGACCACGCTAAATTGCCCCTTAATTTGAAAAAATGAATTGGGTACTCTAAATTTATTTTTTAAAACCTTGCTGGTGGTGCCTATACACAAGAGCAAATTTTTAAAAAAGTTTGTTTTCCTTTTGTGGGTCACATGCTTCCATGAATCCTGCCTTTGATGATTGGATGTGTTACTGTATACTTCGCCCAATCCGTCATTGGTCTGATTTCAAATTATGTCACGTTTCCTCATTTATTTTCCTTCACCCCTGAAGACGTGGTTTGATTGTTTCTCTTTGTATGTGGCACTCTATCTCACAGCCTGACTGAAGCAGGCAAACTTGTACATCAGGTGGCAATATTCGGGATCACGATATAGTTGTCATGCAGCTGGATACCGTACAGAATCCAGGAAGTAGAGGTAAGGGTTGTTGTCACAATCGGTGAGAATGAGAGGCGCTTTGTGGACCAATTTCAGATTATTTTATCAGCCCAAGTTTAAGAATAGAAACAAAATTTGGGCAGCAGGGTGGCATAGTGGTTAGCATTGCTGCCTACGGCGTTGAGGACCTGGGTTCGAATCCCGGCCCTGGGTCACTGTCCGTGTGGAGTTTGCACGTTCTCCCCTGCGTCTGCGTGGGTATCACCCCCACAATCCAAAAGATGTGCAGTATAGGTGGATTGGCCACGTGATATTGCCCCTTAAATGGAAAAAATAATTGGATAATCGAAATTAAAAAAAAAAAAAAAATAAGGGACTTCCGGTGGTGGCAATGCAGAGCTAAGCACGTTCGGCAGCTCCTGCTTTTTTTTGGACTTTCGGGCTCTTTTAAGAGCCCGCAACGGCGCTGTTTCGACTTTTCCCCCGGGGGGAGAAACACAGCCAGTGTGCCCAGCAGCTGGTGGATGGACTGGACTCGCAGTGGAGCGGTCCAAAAATTGGTTTTACCTCAGAGAATGGCGAGAGGCAGAAAAGGCAAGATGGCAGCAGGCGGGGAGCAGCAGCAGCGTAGCAGCTGTGGGCGCGGGAGCAGCAGGAGCAGCTTCAGCGCTCCTTCAAGGAGCTCAAAGCCGAGATTTTGGAGCCGTTTAAGGCCTCGCTGGACAAACTGGTGGCAACTCAGACGGCTCAGGCCGGGGAGATTCGGGAGCTGCGGCACAAGGCTTCTGAGAATGAGGATGAGCTGTTGGGCCTGGCAGTGAAAGTGGAGTTGCACGAGGCACTGCATAAGAAATGGCAGGCGAGGATGGAGAAGATGGAGAACTGCTCCCGCCGGAAGAATCTACGGATTTTGGACCTCTCGGAGGGGCTGGAAGGTTCGGATTTGGTGGCCTATGTGGTCCTAATGTTAAACTCGCTGATGGGTGCGGGGACGTTTCATGGTCCCTGGAGCTGGAAGGCGCCCATCGAGTGCTGCAGCAGAAGCCCAGGCCGAACGAACCGCCCAGGGCGGTGCTGGTCCGTTTTCATCGCTTGATTGACCGGGAGTGCGTGTTGAGGTGGGCAAAGAAGGAGAGGAGCAGCAGGTGGGAGAACACGGACGTTCGGATTTTTCAGGATGGAGCGCGGAGGTGGCAAGGAGAAGGGCTGGCTTAAATCGAGCAAAGGGAGTGCTCCACAGGAAGGGGGTGAAGTTTGGCCTTCTACAGCCGGCTCGCCTCTGGGTCACGTACAAGGACCGCCAGCTCTATTTTGACTCTCCGGTGGAGGCCTGGGCTTTTGTCCAGGCTGAGAACTTGGATTCGGACTGGGGGGCTGGGGGGAAATGCACTTTGCTTGGAGGCTTTGCCCTCTTAGGTATCCTTTCGCCCATAGTGGCTGTGTTTGCTGATGGTTGTTTCCTGTTTGTTTTCGCCATTTTTGCTATTTTAGTTATGGTTATTTGGGTTCTTTCGGGGTTTCTTTGGGGCTGTTGATTATTTATTGTGGTGGGTTTTTTTTGTTTTTTCCACTGGTGGGTTGGGGAGTAGTTTGGGGTCCCGATGGGTCATGTGTCCGTCTTTTTCCCACGTGTTGGGTCGAGGGGTGGGGCTCGGGTTGGAAGCGCGGGCTTTCTTCCCGCGCTGGAGGAATTGGGGGCAGGGCCGGCGCTGGGAGGGAGAGATTGGTGGCTGTGTTGCATCCGGGCGGGAGTAGCCGGGGTCAGGAGAAGTCAGCTGACTCACGGAAGCATAATGTTGGGGGTAACGCAGCTAGGATGGTGAAGGGGGAGGGGGGTTTGCCACCGTGGGGAACGGGCTTGGGGGGTTCCCTGGGCACGCGGTGGGTTGAGAAAGGGCTATGGCTGATCGGCGTAGAGGGAATGGGACGGCCCCTCGGGTTCGGTTGGTGAGGGGGCTGAATGGTCCGGTGGAGTGATCCCGGGTCTTGGCTCACTTGAGGGGGATGGGAATGGATGTGGCTCTGCTCCAGGAGACGCACCGGTGTTTCACTCGGGGCTTGATGCAAAGAACCGTGGGGTGGCAATCTCGGTGGGTAAGAGCCTGTCGTTCGTCGCATCCAAAGTGGTGGCGGATAGTGCAGGTCGATATGTGATGGTGAGTGGGAGACCTCAGGGGGAGCGGGTGGTCTTGGTTAATGTTTATGCCCCCAACTGGGACCATGTGGGCTTCATGCGGCGAATGCTGGGCCTGATCCCGGGCCTGGAGACAGGGAGATTGATTCTGGGTGGGGACTTTAACACGGTGCTGGATCCGGCTCTGGACCGCTCGAAGTCCAGGACGGGCAGGAGGTCGGCTGCGGCCTCGGTGCTGAGGGGTTTCATGGATTAGATGGGAGGGATGGACCCTTGGAGGTTTTTGTAGCCGGGGGGGTAGGGAGTTCGCCTCTTTCTCCCATGTTCATAAGGCGTACTCCCGGATTGACTTTTTCGTGCTTAGCAGAGCGCTGATCCCAAGAGTGGTGGGATAGCCATTTCTGATCATGCTCCACATTTGGTGGACCTGGAGCTGGGGGAGGGGAAGGATCAACGCCCCCTGTGGAGGTTGGATGTGGGGCTTTTGGCAGAGGAGGAAGTGTGCGGTCGGATCCGTAGGGGTATAGAGGGGTATCTGGAAACCAATGACAACGGGGACGTGCAGGTTGGGATGGTTTGGGAAGCGCTAAAGGTAGTAGTTAGAGGGGAGCTGATATCTATTCGGGCGCACAGGGAGAGGGGGGAGAGGATCGAGACGGAGAGGCTGGTAGAGGAGATGGTCAGGGTGGATAGGAGATATGCAGACACCCCGGAGGAGGGGCTTCTGAGGGAGCGGCGCAGTCTTCAAGCGGAGTGTGACATTTTAACCACCCGGAAGGCGGAGGCGCAGTGGAGGAGGGCACAGGGGGCGGTGTATGAGTACGGGGAGAAGGCAAGTCGGATGTTGGCTCACCAGCTCCGGAAGCGGGAGGCAGCTAGAGAAATTGGGGGAGCCACGGATGCAGGTGGGAACTTAGTGCGGGGTGGAAAGGACATCAATGGGGTGTTCAGATCCTTTTATGAGTGGCTGTACCGGGCGGAATCCCCGGGGAAGCAGGCGGGATGGACCGCTTTTTGGATAAGCTGGAGTTCCCAAGAGTAGGGGACGAGCGGGTGGAGGGTTTGGGGGCCCCAATGGAGTTGGAGGAGTTGGTGGAGGCGCTGGGAAGCATGCAGATAGGGAAAGCGTCGGGGCCTGACTGGTTCCCGGTGGAATTTTATAAGAAATTTGCAGATTTGCTGGGCCCGCTGCTGGTGAGGACCCTGAATGAGACCAGGGAGGCGGGGGCGTTGCCCCCGACGATGTCCAGGGCAATTATCTCTTTGCTCCTGAAGCGAGACAAGGACCCCGTTCAGTGTGGGTCTTATAGGCCGATCTCGCTCCTTAATGTAGATGTCAAGTTGTTGGCAAAGGTGCTGTCCAGGAGGGTGGAGGATGTGGTCCCGACGGTGATTCATGAGGACCAAACGGGGTTTGTAAAGCGGAGACAACTGAATGCCAATGTGCGGAGGCTCCTGAATGTCATGATGATGGTGCCGGTGGCTGGGGAGTCAGAAATAGTGGCGTCCATGGATGCAGAGAAAGCTTTGGATAGGGTGGAGTGGAGTTACCTGTGGGAGGTGTTGCGGAGGTTTGGGTTTGGTGAGGGGTTCATTAGCTGGGTGAGGTTGCTGTACAGCTCCCCGGTGGCGCGTGTGGTGACGAATGGGAGGAGGTCAGAGGACTTTCGGCTTTCCAGAGGGACGAGGCAGGGGTGCCCCTTGTCTCCCCTGCTCTTCGCGTTAGCAATTGAGCCCCTGGCCATGGCGCTGAGGGACTCAAAGGGTTGGAGGGGGATTGTGCGGGGGGGGGGGGGGGGGGGGGGGAGGAGCACCGGTTGTCGCTGTATGCAGATGATCTGCTGCTGTGTGTCGCGGACCCGGCTGAGGGGATGCCAGAGGTGCTGCGGATACTTGAGGAGTTTGGGGACTTTTCGGGATATAAGTTAAATGTGGGGAAAAGCGAGCTGTTTGTCCTGTACCCAGGGGATCAGGAGAGGGAGATAGGGGAACTCCCGTTGAGGAGGGCTGAGGGGAGCTTTAGGTATCTTGGGGTCCATGTGGCTAGGACCCTGGGGGGCTATGCATAGGCTTAACTTATCGAGGGTGGTGGGGCAGATGGAGGAGGAGTTCAGGAGGTGGGATGCGCTGCCGCTCTCGTTGGCGGGCAGGGTCCAGTCGGTTAAAATGACAGTGCTCCCGAGGTTTTTGTTCCTTTTCCAGTGCCTCCCCATGTTGATCCCGAAGGCTTTTTTTTAGAAGGGTGAATAATCAATTCTGGAGTTTGTGTGGACGCCGAAGGCCCTGAGAGTAAGGAGGGTATTTTTGGAGCGAAGAAGGGAGGTAGGGGGCCTGGCGCTGCCCAACCTGTGTGGATATTATTGGGCGGCGAACGTGGCGATGATTCGCAGGTGGGTGACGGAAGGGGAGGGTGACGCATGGAAGAGACTGGAGGTGGCGTCCTGTGCGGGTACGAGTCTGGAGGCCTTGGTGATGGCTCCACTTCCACTCCCCCGGTAAAGTACTCCACGAGTCCGGTGGTGGTTGCGTTTCTCAAACTCTGGGGACAGTGGAGGCGGCATAGGGGGGAAGTGAAGGCCTCAGTTTCGGCCCCGATACAGGGCAATCACCGTTTTGCGCCAGGGAGAAAGGGTGGGGGATTTGGGAGTTGGCACAGGGCAGGCATCGGACAGTTTGGGGACCTCTTCCTGGATGGGAAGTTCGCGACTCTGGACGAGCTGGTGGGGAAGTGGAACCTCCCCCCGGGGAACGCCTTTAGGTATATGCAGGTCAGGGACTTTGTTAAGAGGCAGGTGGAGGAGTTTCCGCGGCTGCCGCCAAGGTGGGTGCAGGACAGGGTGCTTTCGGGGACGTGGGTCGGGGAAGGGAAGATCACGACTATCTACCAGCTGATGCAGGAGGAGGAGGAGGCCTCAGTAGATGAGCTCAAAGCGAAATGGGAGGAAGAGCTAGGGGAAGAGATTGAGGATGGGACGTGGTCGGACGCCTGGAGAGGGTGAATTCTTCCTCTTGCGCACGGCTCAGCCTAATTCAGCTGAAGGTGCTGCACAGGGCTCACGTGTCGGGGGCAAGGATGAGCCGGTTTTTCGGAGGGGAAGACAGGTATGGGAGGTCGTGTCGCGTCTTTTCGTCCAACGACACTTCGTCCACGTCTTTTGGTCCAACGTCTTTTTGTCCGCCCATCTTTTGGTCCAACGTCACTTCGTCCAATTATCCAATTACAAATTAACTCCGTATAAAACCATTTAATTGATAAAATGCAAGTACAATACAGCAAGTGAATTTAATTGCTAAAATGCAAGTAATTGATAAAAATGCAAGTAAAATGCAAGTTGAAAAATGCAGTTAAAAAGTTAAAAAATCTAAAAATGCAGTTAAAAAATCTAAAAGTTTACTAATTACTTAAAATTCCCGAAATTACTTAAAATTTATGTAAATTGTAAATTCCCGAGATTCCCTAAAAGTTAGATTTCCAGAACTGTACCCGAGAGAGAATAATGGAGAGAGGACAAGATGATTTGATATTCTACAATTCCGACAGACACAGATATAAGTGGGAGTCTAATTGGCTTTAGACAATGAGTGCAGTTCTGAAAGAAGCAGATTTAAACTCGATTTTCGTCGAGTGATTAAAACCTCTGGTTGGCAGTGGGTTCTGACATTACAGGTCTGAAATGATCCAATATTCCATCAGATACAATGGCTCTCATCACGCTGGAGCATACATGGGTGAATATCCTGCAGCTTATCTTAATAATGTCTGGAGATCAAGCAGCACAAATGCAGAATTCAACCTCAAGAGGCGAAATAGGTGGAGAGAATCCTTGAGCAGTAACATTGAAAAACTAAATTAAACTATTTGTAATTGGATAATTGGACGAAGTGACGTTGGACCAAAAGACGGGCGGACAAAAAGACGTTGGACCAAAAGACGTGGACGAAGTGTCGTTGGACGAAATGACGTCGGACGAAAAGACATAGCACCGTGGGAGGTGGCCCGGTAAACCACACCCATATGTTTTGGGCCTGTCCGGCTCTGGAGGGGTTTTGGAAGGGGGTGGCGGGGATTTTGTCTGAAGTGGTCGGGTCTAGGGTCGGGCCAGGCTGGGGGCTCGCGATCTTTGGGGTAGCTTCGGAGCTGGGAGTGCAGGAGGCGAGAGAGGCCGGCATTCTGGCCTTTGCGTCTTTAGTAGCCCGGTGCAGGATTCTGTTACAGTGGAGGGATACGCGGCCCCTGAGTTCGGAGACCTCGGTCAACGACATGTCTGGGTTTATCAAGTTGGAGAGGATGAAATTTGCCCTGAGGGGGTCTGTACAGGGGTTCGTCCGGCGGTGGAAGCCCTTTCTCGATTTCCTGGCGAAGGGGTAGGGAGTGGTCGGTCTCTGCAGCAACTGGGGGGGGGGGGGGGGGTTTGGTGATGGTTGGGGGAGGGGGTGTTTTTGCGGTGGTGGGTTTGTTATGTTATTTTCTTTCTTGTATTGCTATTTGTTATTATTTATTTTGTGGGAGGGGGGGTTCTTTTCTTGTTTTGTTTTGGCGTGTAAACACACCTTGTTTGTTTTAAATTGCAGGGAGAGCATTTGTTATTGTTATTGTTATTTTAAAAACTTGAATAAAAATTATTTTCTAAAAAAAGAATAAAAACAAAATTGAATGTCCAGTTAATTACAAGCAGACCTGTGCTTTGTTTCTTTTCCCTGCATTTATTAAGAATGATAGAACAGGCTCCCTGGGAGATGTTTGAACTGTCGATTCATTCAAATACAAAGTAGTTTCAGAAAATAACATTTGGGATTGTGTGATTTAAAAACAATGATGGGCGAAACCTGCCAGCAGGGAATCGCGTTCTAATTCTCCCAATGTTGGGTTAATGGCTGCTCGCACTTCCCGCTGGCAGGTGGCGCAACAACCATTTGCATTTCTTGAATGCTCATTGAAACAGCTATCCACTGGCACCCCATCAGGCCATTCAATCCCACCAGCAGGAAATGATGTCGACGTCAAACCCGATTGCTAATGAATGTCGTGCACCAGACAACCCTCCGTGTTCCAGAGACTTTGGGGTGAGTGCAACAACTTTCTGCCGTAGTGCTGCACTGTTCCTGATGCGACTCTGCCAGGACGGACCGCTTCCTACCCTCCATCTCCATGCTGAGCTGATCTTCAGGGACAGCATCTTGCTTCCGGACTCTTCTGTATCGCCGAGTTGGATCAGGTCAGCACCTAGGATTGGGGAATATAGGAGTCTCCTTCTCCCTGCTGCCACACACTGGCATCTACCTGAACAGGACTGTGCTGCCATCACAACAATCGTCTGAAGTTTGACTGGCGCAGGTGGGTGTAGCCTAATGAAGACTGGGGGGGGCAGTGTGGAAAGAGCGGTGACACTCCGAGGGGCAAGGAAATGGATGAAGAAGACAAACAATGACAGGCATAGGGAAGACTGAGGAGAAGGAAGCTGGACCCAGCCAAGGCTGCATGAAAAGCTCACAAACAAAGAGGTCAAAGGGTTACCACATTGTTTACTAGAAGGGGGTGGATTAAGATGCCAGATGCAATGGGAAGAGGTCCAGGTGGGACATGGGCAATTTGCAGTTGATGGACTCGGGGGAGGGTGGTTGAATGAAGGAACACATTTCCTCTTGCGGCTGCTAACCTTTACCTTCCTGGGCTGCTGACCTTTATGACCTGGTGAAGACAGGTGGACTGGAGAGAGTGTGCTGGACTGTTGTTTAAATAGGGTGCCGGAACCTTCGAACCCATCAGCTTGGGGGCAGGTGGATGAATCAGAACAGTTGGAGAGGAACTTATTTATGTATAATTAATGAGCTTCCAAGTGCAGAATCTGGCGTGGGATCCTGCTATTCTGATCAGTGGGGCAGGCGCCTCTGGAGCCTCCCGTGACCACACTTAGTCACAAAGCAGGAGATGTCCATACCCTGGGCGTGATTCTCTGATTCTGAGACTAAGTGTTGACGCCATCGGGGCCACAGGGTGCTGGAGTGGTTCACTCCGCTCCAGCTGCTGATCCAGCTGTGGAATGGGCGTGGGGGGGGGGGGGGGGGGGGGGGGTCTGCGCATGCGCGGTCGGTCCGGCGCAAACCTGCACATGCACAGCCCCACCAGCACGATTTCCGCACATGCGTGGTGTCTCCCTTGTCTGCGCCGGCCCCGACCCAACATGGTGCAGGAGTACAGATGCCGGCGCGGAAGAAAGGAGGCCGGGAGACAGATAGGCCGGCCCGCCGATCGGTGGATCCCAATTGCGGGCCAGGCCACATCGGAGCCCCCGGGGCCAGAGACAGACCCCACACACACACCTATATACACATACACACACACACCCCTACACACACACACACACCTACACACACACACACCCACCTGCACACACACACCCGCACACACACACCTATATACACACACACACCTATATACACACACACACCTATATACACACACACCTGCACACACACACCTGACCCTTCAACGTTAAGTTCCCACCGGCTGAGAGGAGACTACAACGGCGGCAGCGGGACTCCGTTCTTTCCACGACAGCCGCTCAGCCCATTCTGGCCCGAGAATCGGCGTGCCGGCCACGTAGAGCAGCCCGCGACCCGGTGCCGCGCCAATGGTGCCGGTGTCGGAACTGCTTGGCGCGATTCGTGGGGATTCTCAGGGCCAGCCCCAGACTGAGAGAATCCCGCCCCTTGTTCCTAATTAAACTTGTCACCAACTCTTTCTTCCCCAAAATTAGAATTTTTGGAATATTGCTACGCGGGGGATTATTTTCTGATGATTGTAGCCTTGTAGTAAAATATAAACTTTCCTCACAGGGTTGTCTTCACCATCGGTTGCGGGATATGCATGTTGTCACTAATCCCTGTCATCACTTAACCACACTGTGATACTGATACTGTCACGAATGATGACTCATCATCAAGACCAACAGCAGCTATTTGTCAGTCAGTGATTGCAAGTTTACAAACTTCAATTCCGTTCAAAGTAATGCAACCCAAACCTCCATTTCACTGCAACCACATCACACGATCTGGAGTGTTTGCGTCTGCCGTAAGGCCACTTCTGGTTATTTTTTAACCAACAGAATAAAATGACAGCAAAGCTTTTCAGTGCTTTGTATTTGAAAGCTGTTTTCCCCATGACATGAAATTACTACAACAACAATAAAAAGAGAAAATGCTGGAAACACTCAGCCGATCAGGCAGCATCTGACTAAGTTTGTGCTTCAGGTTGCGGATCTTTTGTCAGAATTGAAAGAGGTTAGAGATGCAACAGGTTTTAAGCAGGTTTTAAGCAGGGAAAGGGTGCCAGACTGGAGAGATTAAATGGTGAAAGGGGTAGTGATGCAAAGCAAAAGAGGATTGCTAGGAAAACAAAGATAGTTTTAAGGGATTTATACTTGTATTGGTAAATATTTGAAATAAGGAATAGTGTTAAGTGGGTTTAATTTAATGATTCCGTGTAACATGAAGTTAGTTTGGATTGGATTTTTTTATTGTCACGTGTACTGAGGTACAGTGAAAAGTATTTTTCTGCAAGCAGCTCAACAGATCATTCAGTACATGGAAGAAAAGGGAATTAAACAAAATTCAAGAAAATACATGAGAATACATAATAGGGCAACACAAGATATACAATGTAACTACATAAGCATTGGTATCGGTTGAATCATACAGGGTGTAGTGTTAATGAGGTCAGTCAATAAGAGGGTCATTTAGGAGTCTGGTGACAGTGGGGAAGAAGCTGTTTTTGAGTCTGTTTGTGCGTGTTCTCAGACTTCTGAATCTCCTGCCCGATGGAAGAAGTTGGAAAAGTGAGTAAGCCGGGTGGGAGGGATCCTTGATTATGCTGCCCGCTTTCCCCCGGCAGCGGGAGGTGTAGATGGAGCCCATGGATGGGAGGCAGGTTCGTGTGATGGACTGGGCGGTATTCACGACTCTCTGAAGTTCCTTGCGGTCCTGGGCCGAGCAGTTGCCATACCAGGCTGTGATGCAGTCAGATAGGATGCTCTCTATAGTGCATCTGTAAAAGTTGGTAAGGGTTAATGTGGACATGCCGAATTTCCTTAGTTTCCTGAGGAAGTATAGGTGCTGTTGTGCTTTCTTGGTGATAGCGTCGACGTGAGTGGACCAGGTCAGATTTTTGGTGATGTGCAACCCTAGGAATTTGAAACTGCTAACCATCTCCACCTCGGCCCCATTGATGCTGACAGGGGTATGTACAGTACTTTGCTTCCTGAAGTCGATGACCAGCTCTTTAGTTTTGCTGGCATTGAGGGAGAATTTGTTGTCGTTACACTACTCCACTAGGTTCTCTATCTCCCTCCTGTATTCGGACTCGTCGTTATTCGAGATCCGGCCCACTATGGTCGTATCGTCAGCAAACTTGTAGATTGAGTTGGAACCAAGTTTTGCCACGCAGTCGTGTGTGTACAGGGAGTAGAGTAGGGGGCTAAGTACGCAGCCTTGCGGGGCACCGATATTGAGGACTATTGTGGAGGAGGTGTTGGTGTTCATTCTTACTGATTGTGGTCTGTTGGTCAGAAAGTCAAGGATCCAGTTGCAGAGTGGAGAGCCAAGTCCTAGGTTTTGGAGCATTGATATGAGCTTGTCTGGGATTATGGTGTTGAAGGCGGAGCTGTAGTCAATAAATAGGAGTCTGATGTAGGAGTCCTTGTTTTCGAGATGCTCTAGGGATGAGTGTAGGGCCAGGGAAATGGCGTCTGATGTGGACCGGTTGCGACGGTATGCGAATTTACGTGGGTCAAGGCGTTCCGGGAGTATGGAGGTGATGCGCTTCATGATCAGCCTCTCTAAGCACTTCATTACAACTGACGTCAGGGCCACCGGGCGGTAGTCATTGAGGCATGTTGCCTGGTTCTTCTTTGGTACCGGTATGATGGTGGTCTTCTTGAAGCAGGTGGGGACCTCGGAGTGGAGTAGGGATACCTCTGCCAGCTGGTATGCGCAGGCTCCGAGTGCACGGCCAGGGGATCCCGTCCGGGCCCATCGCCTTCCGTGGGTTCACGGAACAGTGGGTTCCGTAGTTTCATGTTGGACAAAGGTATTTGCATGTATGGGAGTTGGTTTCAATTCCTATTGTGCGTGGAGACGGTTATAGCGTGAAGAGTAGAGAAAAGGTAGAGGCATATGGGCATTGTTTAGCAACAGGGGGCATTTTAAGGTCAGAAGGCTTTGAAGTTTTAGTTTTTAACCGAATTTGTGGTCACCGAGGAATGGCTATCTCTCTGCTCTGCCAGAAGAAAGATTGGACAAGACAAGGGAGCTGCAAAGTGGCAGACTTCCCAAAGAACTAATTACAGCCCAGATAACCAAGGAATTGGAATATAACTTCAGTCTTCTTGAGACATTCTTTAAGAGAACAGAGACCAAAGTATTGTTCAGGGGAATTTAAGGGAGAAGCAGACAAAGTGGTGAGTGAACGAGACTGCTGCAGTAACCAGAGCTAAAGAGGGAAACTAGACCTCAGGGATAAATGAAAAGTTTGATGCCATTTTAATAAGAGCCTGGGAATCGAGAGTTAAGAAAATTGTGAACAGTTTGTACAGCAGTCAAGACAAACAAATTCTAGGCAGTACGGTGGCACAGTGGCTAGCACTGCAACCTCACGGCGCCGAGGTCCCATGTTCGATCCCGGCCCCAGGTCACTGTCCGTGTGGAGTTTGCACATTCTCCCCGTGTCTGCATGGGCCTCACTCCCACAACCCAAAGATGTGCAGATAGGTGGATTGGCCATGCTAAATTGCCCCTTAATTGGGGGAAAAAATGAATTGGGTATTCTAAATTTATAAAATAAGACAAACAAATCCTAATGGGGAGTTGTAAAACTGTGATACTGGATTTGGTGTTAGAAGTGCAATGGAAGCTTTGACTAAAAATATCATTTGGAAAACCTGGAATGGATTTTGGAATGCAAATCCCTGATGGAAAGCATTGTTGTGAAAGACAATTTTACAGCATGTATTTTGGGAGTGGAGTTTGAAAACTCCCATGTGACAATGATTTGGGAGGTTTCTTTTTTTAACAAATTTAGATTACCCAATTCATTTTATTCCAATTAAGGGACAATTTAGCGTTGTCAATCCACTTACCCTGCACATCTTTTAGGGGCGAAACCCCCGCAAACGCAGGGAGAAAGTGCAAACGGCACATAGACAGTGACCCAAAGCCCAGGATTGAACCTGAGACCTCAGTGCCGTAAGGCAGCAATGCTAACCACTGCGCCACCGGGCTGCCCGATTTGGGAGGTTTCTGAGGAGAAATCCACTGACACTAACTTGGGTTTAGAACTGAGTTGGCTGAGTTTTGACACCGCCAGCCTGTGTGTTTAAAGGACTTTGTATTGCCGAGACCATTGTAGCTTTAGATATATGGTGTAACCCATGTTCACCTTAATACCTCAGTGTATTTGTGAAGCTATGGGAGAAGTAAAAGGAGTATTGTATCATAATCCCAACATTTTATGTTTAAATGTTTTTTTACTTGTTAAAACTAATTTGAGATCCTGTGACTCTGTTCCCCCATGTTTCATAACAAGGAAAAGTAATGTTTTTTTGAGCTAGGTTTCCATTCTGGGACCATCCCGTCCACTGGGATCGTAACAGGATGACACTGGGGAAAGTAAAGAAACAAAAAGATTGGCAGGCATAATATTTTGTGTCTTGCATCATCCAACTTTTCTGCCAAATATGAAATGTTTTATTCCTTCCTGAACTAAAAGTTACTGCTGTCTATCTTGGTGCACTGACTAATCAAGGGTTAAGTTGATCTAAATCTTATATTTAGAAAAGAAAGTACATCTCGCCTGCCAAGCAACCAGCCCATACTTGTGTCATCAAATTTGCATGCTTAAAGTTTGATGAGCAGCTTTGAAGAAGACAGTTTGAAGTCACGGATCATGCTGAGAGGTTGAAGGTTCCTCTTCCACGTTTGGGATTTGATTCCATCTAAATTGATGGGATTAAAATCTCCTCCATTGGTTGATGTTTTGTTACCTGTGTGGTAGGTAACATGTGCTACTCAATCCTTGGTTAATGAGGTCTTCTGAATCTTACTGAAGAAGACTCAAACTCGTCCAGTAGTAACAAAAGGTTTATTGAGTAACTATAATTGCATGAGTTCTTTACTTTAACTTTGATACTAGTGGTAAGGTTGACAAGATCTAACTGCAGTAACTATATGTAACTCCGCTAGCCATCTGAACTAAGCTGATACTGCCCTGGTCACAGTACACCCAAGAGAGAGGGAGAGACACAATGTGGTTGCTTTTTATAGCCCTGTTGATCCGGCCCCCTAGTGATCATGTGGTGCTACTGATCACACATTAACCCCTTATGTACATGCACATATAGAGATCACTACAATTGAGAGCAAGACTTTAAGGAAATGTTCTGCATCCTTAATGAGTTCACCCACTGATTAGGAGAACTCCTATAGAGCAGGGAAGTCTCAGACCAAGTTAGCTGATCTTAATAAGCCCAGAAGCCGGGGTGCTACAATTGGCTTCAGTGCCTCGTGGGTTAGTGAGAAACAAAACCAGCCATTTTCCATCTCGTGTTCACTGACCTGTGATCACTGCTGGCATTTCAGGTGTAAAATTTAAATTAGGGCATGTTTGAACATCAAATGATTGCCCTTGCTGTGGATTAACCTGGTAACTTGCTGTCCAGGCTCACATAATAGCCTACTGGGCAAGTTATTGCCTTGGTTGGGTTACAAGTGCTGCAGCAAGGAGTTGAAACCTTTGGAAAGGATAGGAGGGTGAAGAGAAGAAGTAGTTAGAATAATCTCTGCCAAGTTTCCAGTGTGTGTAGTTCAGTAACCTATTACTAATTTCATTAAATTGTCAGTGCTTGGGTGCTTAATAAGGTATGTTTAAAAGATTCTGTGATGGAAGACTTCATATTGGTGCTGTAGTAGATAATGTTTAGAGGTTGGAATTAAGGCTCGATGTTGAAGGATAATATATTTATTATTGCACCGGGCTGTATTGTGGCTGACATGGGAGTGCATATTCACACAGGTTGTGGAAGTAGGAAATATATTCCATACCCCAAAGCAGATGCTCTTGGCCTTGTGAACACTCAAAACAAAAAACTGTGGATGACACACCATGACAATGATTTCCGATGGAAGTGTGATGGAAGCAGATTCAATTGTAACTTTTAGAAGGGAATTGGATATTTACTATTGCAGGGAAAACAGCCGGCGAGTTGGCACTGTTCGGAGAGCTATTTCCAAATGCTGTCACAGGCATTGAATGGCCTCCTTTTTGTACTGTGCGAATCTGTGATCAAGAGGGGGTCGTTATTTGCTCTTCAGCCCATCTTGTAGATGTCCACTATACCGTTTCTGAATCTGCTTTGTCTGTTGTTTCTCTACAACAGAACTTCAGGTAGCGAGAAGCTGTGTTCCTGTCCCTTACTTTCGCTTTTGCCCTTTTTTGATTGAACTGCATGATCAGTGTTTGATTTCCTACAACATACCCAAGATGGGTGCCCATTAGCATGACTCGAATACGTTGATGCCAGGCGGTGACAATGGGGCGGCATTGAGATCAGGAGCTCAACCATGGCAAATTAAACTACTGTGTCTGGTAATTGTGGACTGGCAGCAGATAAAAAATGGCTGCAGCGGTAGCTGGGGTTTTGTTTTTGTGTAAAATCCCAACTGGTTGACTGAGGCCATTTGAAGAAGGGAACTTGGTTGTCTCTGATCCACGCCTACATGCGACTCCAGTGACTTCTATTGCCCACAGGGAAGATAGGGACAGACGGTAAATGTGGTCTTGGTGGTATTGGCCCAGATTCAAGGACAATTGAAGTGACTATTTTTATTTTCTTCGCATGGTTCTGTGTAATTTGGGTTGCAGCGATTTGGTGACTGTTGTCCCCTTTTGACCTCCCTCAGGCCCAACTGATACATGACAGGAACGCTGCTGCTCACTCCTCTGCTGCTGCCAAGGTTTCACTTGCTCCCGAAGGAGTGCACATGACCTGGACCAAAGAGAAAATCAGTGCAGAAAAGAACAGAAATAAAGAATCGTTATCACCCGAAGGTGTGAGAGACATTTTTAACATGAAACCGTAAGTTGATTTCAGTTTTATTTTTAAATGAGCATGTCACGTTCAGCCTCACAGCTTTTCTGTGAAGTGTGTTCCGTTGATGTGTAATCTGAAACGTGACTTAAATTCCCCGCACAGTTCGGAGGTCTGCTCCAGGCGGTTCGCAGAAACAAATGGTCCAAGTCTTGTTGGATGACAAGGCATCAGAGAACCAAACTCCCTTGCTAGCCCCCAGCAACTGATGCACATTTAAACTGACTGCTGTCATTCGAGTGATTGGACAAAAGAGAGTGGCCCCAATGTAGTTTAACTATTAGGTCCCCTTTGCTTCTCATCTAACTGGACAGCATGGTAGCACAGTGGTTAGCACAGTTGATTTACAGCTCCAGGGTCCCAGGTTTGATTCCCAGCTTGGGTCACTGCCAGTGAGGAGTCTGCACGTTCTCTCCGTGTCTGCATGCGTTTCCTCCGGTTTCCTCCCACAGTTCAAAGATGTGCAGGTTAGGTGGATTCGCCATGCCTAATTGACCTTGGTGTCCAAAAAAGTTTAAGTGGGGTTACTAGGTTACGGGGATAGGATGGTGGTGCGGGCTTAAGTAGGGTGCTCTTTGCAAGGGCCGGTGTGGACTCGCTGGGCCGAATGGCTTCCCTCTGCACTGTAAATTCTATGAGAACTGGGACACTTGGGTTGTGTTCATGTGACCACAGCGTAAGGGCCGGCCACTCAAATAGCTCAGAACAAATAAAGTAACGCGTCCTTAATGAATTTTAATTCATAACTGCAAAGTGTGGCCAGCATTCAAATGGAGGGTTGGATAGCTGAAAACTGGCAAGTTTAGATGTGCTTATTGTCCAGCAAATCCGTGATCATCAGTGGTATTATCCTTCAGCCCTTCTGACTTGTCAGCTATTCATGGACGTGAAGACCTAAGGGCAGTTAAACCGAAAAGTCAGGTGGATTTTAATTGGTGTTAGCTTAATTGGTGCTAGAGTAGTAATCCTGGTTGGATCTGGGTGACTGAGACCATGTGTAATGTCCATCCCTTACTGCTCTAAGGACATTAATAATCGACCACATAGTTTGGGACTGAATCACGTGCAGGTCCCGACCATATAGATTAGCCTTATTCTGCTAAGAAGATATTCAGCTAACACCAGAACACTGTGAATTAAAACAAATTTGCCCCAAATACCTTTGAAATAGTTACCCTAGCAGATGCTGCAAAACCATTTCTAGGCATTCTAATTACAGTCATTAGTCACTGAGCACAGAAAATATTTGAGTTCACGCAATAGCTCAGACATGACTATTTCACTTCTATATGTGAGACTCTCTCCATATTCTGTCCTTGCTAGTCGAGTAGAAATCAGAGGATCACCAGCACGCACTTGATCTTCACCTGCTGGCTGCCTGCTTTTGGCCCATTCCTGGAATAGGAGTGGATCAGTGGTATTTAACTGGAGGTTAAGATTACCATGGCAACCTACCACCTAAGTGGTTTCCCACCCCGAGTTAAAACCTGCCGCTTTCTGATTTGTCACATCACTGTCAATCAAGGGTACTTGCAAATCACAATGAGCCGAACGTTAGCCATGCCAGGAAACAATTTGAAGCGTCTGAGGTATTGTGGAATCAATGTATTGCATTATGACGTCCTGTAACCTTTTTATGGGTAATATTTTCATAATGTAATTTTGAAATTACATTCTCTGGACTCTTTGTGAAATTAGGAATAAACAGCTTTGATATTTGAACCATGCAGTAACTGTTGTTTTTCTTTCCTTTTGTTGTTTCAGAGAATGGGGAAACCTGTAAGTCATATTTTAATTTCAATTTGATCTGTACTCCTTATGGTGTGTTTGTATTTGTAGATGGTTCTTTGACTTTTTTGGGCGCAATCTTCCATTCACGCTGCGCCAGAAAAGCATCTCGCCACGGCGCAGCCGGTGAAAGCCAGGAGATCCCGCTCCCAGGATCCACCCAGCTCGCCAAACCTCGCGAGGTTCAACGCAATATTTGAAAGGCACCCCAATCTCTCGCTACAATGGGAAGTTCCGACAAGCAGAGCTCCCCATTGTAAAACAATATGTGGCTATGTGCGGCCCCTAGCGAATAGCGTAGAATTGCGATGTATTTCGCGACACTGCGAGTGCCGGGAAACACACGGCTAAACACGTTTGCAAGGGGACTTTGTTCCCTTTTTGGAAGATTGCGCCCTTTGTCTCTCTATCTGGGCAGTGACTGGGTGAGGTGTTTTTCCCTTTGGTCAACGTTGGAAGTTGCTCCCACCAGTGGAGACTTGTGCTCTCCTCGTCCACTTCCACCTCCATTAACGCAATATGTTTGCAGATGAAGCTATTGGTGTTCTCATTTTTAAATAAGGATGTCCATTTCCATTTGTTGAGCAAAAACATATTGAGGGAATCATAGAATTTACAGTGCAGAAGGAAGCCATTCGAACCATATTGTCTGCACCTGCCCATGGAAAGATCACCCTACCCAAGCCCACACCTCCATCTTATCCACGTAACCCAGTAACACCATCTAACATCTTTAGACACTAAGGGCAATTTACCATGGCCAATCCACCTAACCTGCACATTTTTAGACTGTGGGAGGAAACCAGAGCGCCTGGAGGAAACCCACGCAGACACGGGGAGAAAGTGCAGACTCCACACAGACAGTGACCCAAGTCGGGAAGCGAACCTGGAACCCTGGAGCTGTGAAGCAAATGTGCTAACCACTGTGCTGCCCCTGTGCTACCGGATTTAGAAAGTCTCAATCTACCAAGATTGCTCTCTCTGTCTCCCCTCAAGAAATTGACGAAATGAATAAGTAAAAGATGAAAGTATCCAATTCGGGTTGTATCCTCGAGTTAGATCCATGGGTTATGGAGGCCCACATGGAGCAGAATGTGATATGTCCCGAATTGTTTACCGAGGTAGCTGACACCAAGAAAACAGGAGGGGGGGATATGGCAAATCAAAATTTGTGACCCCACTAGAGCACTGACGAGAACTGATTATTGTGAGGGAGAAAGTGTTTGAAATATCTAAACTGTAACGATTGCATTGCATCTTTTGTTTTTAACCTCGTTCTTAAAACAGCCAAGATGCGTTTCAGTGAATTTAGATGCAGGGAACATGATATGACCAGCTTGGATGTGTTCTTTTCCTTAAAATACATAACTTCTTTAAGATAGCTTGTAATAAATTCAAATAGCTTTTCTAAATGTTTCCCTGGTGATTTTCCACTTTAACCTAGTTAAAGCAGGGAGGTTACGAGAATGATGACCTCATCCCGACTGCTATTCTGATCCCTTGACCCGAGTTGCACATCTTTCAATTTTCCCCTCTTTCAGCAATCAGTCCAATGTTCGGCGGATGCACACTGCAGTGAGACTCAATGAAGTTGTTGTTAACAAGTCCCAGGATGCCAGACTCGTGTTACTGAACATGCCAGGTCCCCCCAAGAACCGACAAGGGGATGAAAACTGTATCCTTTCCATGTCAGCTCCTACAGATTGTGCATTATGATGAAGAATAAGTGTGGGGAGATGACATTTTATTTCTAATCTGATTGGAAGATTTATTTTATTTTTTAAATGCTACATCGCACAGTGCATCATTGTCTTTGATTATGCAATAGGCTTTTCACTCCTGAAATTTTCAATCTTTCTGTCTCTGTCCCTTGGGTGGGCTTGCACCCATGTCAGGTGTGTATCCCACCAACCCTTAACCTTTTAGATTCAAGGGTAGGAGAAAAGGGGAATGGAGCAAATGTTGGATGAGGAGTTGGGAGTTTTAGGGAGTGAGTTCAGGTGGGGTTTTGAAAGAATATTTTCTGTGTTGGGCTCAGCACAGTGTGGAGCTTTCAGGACACTACTATTCTCTTGCTGGCTGCTGAAATTTCCCTCTTGCCTGCTGTGTCTACCAGCACTGGCCGTTCTGCAAGTGGTGATGTCTCTGTGGCCTCTGCATGCCACCTTTGAACCACCATTGGACAAGGCACCCACTGTTCGCCCATCCCTACCGACCCTGTTAGCCGAATGTGACCATGTTGTACTCTGACTACCACGTTAGCGAGTTCGGAATTGATCTCGGCGGGATCAAGAATCATGGCCACTCCCAGTTCCACCCGTTGAATGCACACGTCGTGTCACGCATGAGATTCTGTCTCTCGTGTTTCTCTCCTTGGCTTTTTAGCCACTTTTGAACTCCATTGGTCCAACATATCCTCCAGAGCTTATGTTCTCAACTGACAAACATTTCACTAATCCTCTGACACCAGCCCCCTCCACCCTCACCACTAATGAATGCGAAGAGCTCCTGGACAAGCTTGTCACCAAGTTAGAGAGCATTATTTCTGCTTCAGCTGAGTGTCCCACATTATTCCCTTGACCATCAATGAAACCTTCCCCAGCTCCACCTACCCGGACTCTGCTCTACCTCTGCTTTCTGCATTCCAATTTTCCCCATCCTCTCACTGAGCTGAGCTTATCGAACTGGCCCATCTCTTGCTCCCCCAGACCCTCGTCTAGTGCAACTGTTGTTCACTCAACTCCCCTTCCTCGCCTCCTTGTTATCCATATTTTGATGGTTTCCTCTCCTCCTCATTTCAGCCTTTCAAAGTGGTGTCACATTTTGAAGTTGATGGCTAACTAGATTTTTGACAAGAATACTTGTTTTTTGATTTTGTTGTGCCATCTTTACTGGATATAGCTCCTGTTCCTGGGCAAGTCGCCACTCATCTCCTTGAAGAGTTCCGCTCTGAGATGACGAGCTATGAAGGAGTGGCCTGGCTTTCTAAAGGAAACAGAGTTTCTTAATTGTCTCTGACATTTAAAAAAAGTATTTTTATTGACATTTCTCATATTTATAAACAGTTGTGTATATACACATCACCTTGCCCGCGCTAATTTCCTTTATTATACAGAGGTTCTCTTCTCTCTCTCCCCCCCCCCCCCCCCCCCGGCTTTGGCTGTGTGTTTCTTTCATTTTCTGGAAAGAATGATAAAAAAGAGGTGGGGGAGGATGCTCTCTTGTGGTTTCCCCACGTTCCTTCCATCAGCTAGTTTCCACTTCCTCGTCAGTTCGTCCAGTGCGCCCTACGTAGAAGTCCCCGACTGTCAGTGTGCCCTGGTCCCGCCTCCATCTTTTTTGAAGGTGTTATCCAGCATGGCTCGGGGGGGGGGGGGGGGAATTTGTGATTGCCACATATGGGGGACATTTTGGCTATCCTGAAGTGTTCTCTCAGCTGGGTCCATGTGCTCAGCATGGCCGCTATCACTGGGCTCATTGTGTATCTTCTTTAGGATGGGAGTGCTGCTGTGGCCAGAGCACTGAGAGTCATTCCTTAACAGGAGGCCTCCTCCATTTGTACCCAGTCTCTGACTTGTAATTTTTCTTGCCTGTTTAAAAGAGCCAAGCAGCTGTCCGCTAGGAAAGACAAGCGCAGCCAAAGATCTGGGTGTAAAATAACGATTCTCCTCATGACTACTCTAAAGAGAGTATTATTTGCCTTTACTAAACCTGGCCAGCTGTAATCTGCAGTCCTTCTCCTGATATCTCTCGCTTGCGTATTCTGAGAATTTTAACTGCATTTAAATACTTGAAAGTTTATAGTTGGTGCCTGACATGATCTTTTTAGTAATTTCAGTATTTTGAATTTATGCAAGTTAATTGCTAGTAGATCTTATGCAACCTGGGATGATGCGTAATAAAACACTTTTTTGAATTTAAATGCATGAAGGGAATGAATCCTTTGAAGGGCGTTGGAACAATAGAACCCTGATCTCTGTGGGTTGTTTGGACCCGATTTGTTTAGTCATGCTGCCCATACACCTAAATCAATGAGAGGTGAGCAAGGATTGGTGCCAGGAAAATGTGATTGGAGTCTCCACTCGCTGCCATATTTATATTGAAGAATGCTATAAAGTGAAGGGAGGACTGCATGTCTGAATTCTCAGCTTCAAAGTGTCTATGGCAGGCACTTTCAAAGTTGGTGTCGCGACCCGCGTATGGGTCGCGGGCGGGTGTCGGGAGGGTTGTGGAGCCATCCATTTTTTTTTTTTTTTTAATTTAGATTGCCCAATTATTTTTTCCAATTAAGGGGCAATTTAGCGTGGCCAATCCACCTACTCTGCACATTTTTGGGTTGTGGGGGCGATACCCACGCAGACACGGGGAGAATATGCAAACTCCACACGGACAGTGACCCAGAGCCGGGATCGAACCTGGGACCTCAGCGCCGTGAGGCGGTTGTGCTAACCACTAGGCCACCGTGCTGCCCCGTGGAGCCATCCATTGCAGCATTCCTGATTGCATGAATTCAGGCGAGACGGCCCCCAGCAGCTGGCTTCTAAGAATGCCGGCTGCGAGCAGCTTTAAAAATGCGGTCCCGCTGCACATGCGTGCCCGCTCATCAGTGCGCATGCCCAGAGCCCTGAGAGAAACACCGCCTCCTCCTGACATCAGCGCGCTGACCCAGGAGAAGATTTTTTTTTAAATTCAATTCAGTCTTCCTGCATCTGTCTTGAATATGCTCAATGGCTGGGCCTGCAGAACTCTTTGATAGTGAATTTTAGACATTAGAAAGATTCACAATACTTTGAGTTAAGTAATTCCTCCTCATCTATGTCTAAAATCATTGCATTGTAATTTGCAGACCATATCCCCAGGGGGTAAACCGCCCATCTGAGGAAACTTACATTCTGCATCTGCTCTGCAGCGTCCTGAGAGAATAATGCCTGTTTCGATTAGGTAATTTTTCATTCTTTGCTACTCCAGACTAGAGAATATAAGCCCAGGCTCACCTCTCGTATTAAAGGTAAGAGAAAATGGTGGGTTGCAAAGATCGGCCGGCGTGGGCCTCAGAAGGATGGCCGGTTGATAAAAATGGGTCCCGGCAAAAAAGTTTGAAAAACACTGGTCTACGGGATACTGCCAAACCCTGCAAGATAGTTTATTCAAATCTCCTTACATCTTTAATCCTTCTCTTTGACCCTGCCCCCAACCGCGTTCCAATTGCACTCTTCACCTAGTTTTACCGAGAATTGTACACCCTTGACTTGAAGCTCGACAGATATGGAGTTCCTAGAGGTGCTGACCGAGGGCTTGAACAGAGTGTTGATGGTGCGAGGTGGCGGCAGTGAAGTGATCACCATTTATTCATAAGACCGCTCCAATAGCCAGTTTTGAAGCACATTTACCGAATGTGACGCCGACAGATTTCACTGGTGAACTTTTGGCTTTTGTGTGACTGCGGCGGGGGGGGGGGGGGTTAGTGGGGAGGATGTTTGCTTTCGGGTGTCATTTGCTACCGGGAACTTTGGTTGCGACAGAAGAGAGGAGCAGAGGATCATCCTGATGGCCAAAAGACATCCATTGGATATTCTGGACCATAATTCCGAATGACTGGAAACGTCACTGCACACTTCTTGACGGAAACAAAAAAGACAGAAACACTTGCGTTGCATGATCAGAAAGCTCATATTTATGTTTTTCTCTCTCTCCCTCACTCTCTCTCTCTCTCTCTCTTCTCTCCCCCCCCCCCCCCCCCCCCCCCCCTCCCCCTCGCTCTCTCTCTCTCAACAGTTCTGTGCAAATTGTGTAATCTACATGTGTACTACTGTCAAATGCACTGGTGTATTCTTAATTGCTAAGTGATTGTTCATCTGTCCTGCTCTCCACAGAGGCAGTTGGATCGAAGCCAAGGGATATCAGCACCATTTGGGGGGGAAGGAATGAGAATGCACCTTGCAAAAAGTGTTTGTCTTCACTATATAAATAAAGGCACAATTCCCATTTTTCAGGCCAACCTGCGCTTTGCCTGGCAGGCCACACTGTGCAAGTAGTCTCTCTCCAGTCACTTGCCAGCACTGGCCACTGGGTGGCCCTCTCACTCTGTTTATTCCTATCCATGGGCTCCGTGTTTGGCACCTCCCCTCAGTAGATTGGATGCACAATTGCATGGGGGAAATGGGAGAAATCTATTAGATTCTCCGGAGGTCCGCATTGTTGCTTGTGGGCAGTCGTCAAGGTCTTGTGTCGCATCACTTTTATTTTAAACCCACTTGCTCAGTTTAAAAATGTATTCCACTTCTTGCGGGAAGATAGGCTTGAATGACTGCCTTATTTCTATAAATACAGTATATTGCAGATCAAATTAGTTTTAGTGTAGAGATGCATTAAATGTAAGAATATTTTGTCAGATACTTTTCTAAAAAGGAAAAAAAAAAATCAGCATTAAGAACCACACAATCTGAATTTTTAAACTTTGTCTATGTAGAGAGTGCAATTTCTTAAAATAAGAAACTGTAGTCTTGATTAAATTATCATAAGTATCTAACTAATGGGTATTTACCTAGTAATTATTTTTATTAACCTACAATAGTGACAGATTAAGTATCTCTTCAAATAAGTTTTTGTTTTCTACACACTGCACCAAGGACTTTTATTTTTTTCTCTTTTTGCAAATAGAATTGGGTGGATTCCATTGCAGAGTTCGTATGAAGAACTGGGTATCACTTTGCAAGCTCCTCTGTGCTTTCGCATTGATGAATGATCAAGTACTTCCTGTAATCTCTCTGCTGCACATAAATTCTTGGCATGTGCACCGATATTCTTATTCCAATGACCCATCCCAAAGATCCTCTTTATTTTTTTTAATAGAAATTACCAGCTGAAGGTGGTGCATTTTCCTTCTGAGCTTTATGTCCAGTTTGAATCAATTTGTGTCGCTCACTGAATGAATGTTGTTCCTCCTTTATGAAGCTCTTGTGTTATAAAGCACCGAGTTTATATGCTGGCTGCCTAGAATTGCGGATTATATAAAGCGTTTTAAAACATCCAAGGAACATTTTTCAAAACCTCCAGTTCCATATAAAGATACAAAGGATTTATCTCTGCTGTCTGCACAGACCTGCCTCTAGTTCTGGGCCCAGTTTGCATGGTCAGTGCAGACTTGGCAGTCCCTGAGGACCCTGCTTCTCCACCACAGAGTCCACCTTTTATCATTCACATTATTACAAAGCTAATTCTCAGTCCCACATCCCTCTTGCATAACTGCACTCTCCAGGCTAGCAGCCGTTCTGAATTTTTCCATGTGTCTGTCGACAGAGGTTGGTCTAATTTCTAGTTGTTGACCAGTCCTTCCTCCTTGCATGTCTGACACTGCATTCAGTCAATGTTATCTATTCTAACATAGGAACTTTGTATCTCTCCTACATTATTCTAGGTCTGAATGGGAAGCTAAACTTTCCCAACTATCCTGAGCTAAGATCTCCCAAGATTCTATGTGGTGGACTGTTAAATCTTTACGTTATAATTTAAGATTTTTATTTTGTCATTGAGTCACTTCGATTCGGAACAGTGATGGTATATCTGTTGAGAAAATATAGTGCCCCCCCCCCCCCAACACACAACGTGACTGATGTAATGTCAACTCGAACCTTTGCAGTGCAAAGGGTGTATTCAAAGTTCTCGAGTAGCTCACCATATTCATTGTTTCTGGTGAAAGAGCCACCAATTTTTCCAGAAGGCTGCACCACTCCGAGATTGAACTGTGCACGTGGTTACATCACATGCATTTTTGCCTCTTAAGACTACGGGCTCCAGAATTGGAATTTCTAGAAAAGCCTGTGCCACCTAACATTTGATTCATAATATATATTGAATTTAGGAGGGGTGGCACAGTGGTTAGCACTGCTGCCTACGGCACTGAGGACCTGGGTTCAATCCCAGCCCCGGGTCACTGTCCGAAGTTTGCGCATTCTCCCCGTGTCGGCGTGGGTTCCTCCCCCACTCTCGCTTCCCATTACCCCTAATGGTAAAACAGTTGAAATAGGATGGCTTGGACAACTGTTTACAAGGAGGGACTCCCATTATTTAGGGTGCAGCTAATTGAATTTTCCCAGAAAAGCAGCACTTTTTTTCAATAAGCCCTGTTGTAGCTCCTAAGTTGGCCTTGCATATGGGAGCGCGCACACAAACACAGACACTGATGGAGAGAGATATGGAGGCAAGGACTCTTGCAGCTTGAGTTTTTATACTACCTTGCAGCATCTCTTAGAAAGCTGCCCGTATGTCAGCAGCTTTAGGACTCTGCAATCCAGGTGTGGCACCCTAAAAGAAGGGGGGGGGAAAGTATGATAGCAGAAGTAGGATCTGCGTTGTACCAATAATGATTATTTTCTGATCTCCAATTGAAGCTACATATCTGAGGCACCTTTTGTAATAACCCCCAGCAAAGTGCTGAGATAAGTGCAGTTTTAAACAAAAATTTACACGGGCCCTTTCCCCACATGCAAAAGTGATGCCAGGACAAATTATGCACTGACTGAATAGACATAGATTTGGTGAAGTTGGTCTTTTATTTGTAGCAAAAGAAATAGTAGTTTCATTTTAAAAAATTACCAGCATTCATATATTAGCTGCACTTTTTGACGAGTAATTTAAACTAGTTGTAATCATTGTTCATGCCAGTTTTGGTAGGGTAACTTATTTGGGCTATGTTTTTTTTTGAGGGGAGGTGGAACGAGAGGAACAGGGTTTTTTTTAAGAAAACTGGTGTAAATGTAACTAAAACTTAACAAATGTTACAGTTGTATAACTAACACATGTATTTAACAACTTGACATTGTGAAATTAAATTTCCAACCTTTCTAAAGACTTCTCGGTACCATTCTTGAGCAAAGAGTAAAAATGCATAATCTATTTAGTTGAGGGTATTGCACTGTTGTATTTTTTTTACTGTGCGGGACTGGGTGCAAGGTGGTTATTCTTTGCTGTACAACAGTGGAATGGATGACATTACAATCACCTCGCATAGCAATTGGGATTGATTCATTGCAACTTTCGGATTCCTGGCAGTTTTGAAGAACTGGTACTCTTGGAACTTGGCGTTCAATTTGAAAAAAGTCACAAATGCTAAATCCACACATTTCCGACAGATTGAATTTCCCGTTTGACTCTTCAGTTAGCAAAGTGGTTCTGGTCATGCCATTTTCTTCCGAAGAAATGCATTTTACCCCAACACTGTAGGTTTTAATATGGTGCTGTCTTTCTTGAAGTTAAAAGGTTGTTGACTTTATTCCTTAATGGAAAAAAAAAAGAGTTCTCCCAGAAGAAAACCTAGTTTTCAGAAAGTCGAACAAATTCATTTGCACTAAGTCATTTGCAGGTCCTGACACATTGCGCACAGACTTGAATTACAGAATTGTTACAGTGCAGAAGGAGGCCATTTAGCCCATCATATCTGCACCAGCTCTCCAAATGAGCATCGTGACTTTATGCCATTCCCCTGCCTTTTCCCCGGACCCCAGCACATTGTTTCTATTCAAGTCATCATCTCATACCCTCTTGAACAACTCGATTGAAGAAGTCTCCACCATACTTGCAGCCAGAGCATTCCAGACCTGAGCCACTCGCTGTGTGAAAAAGATTTTTTCTTGCATTACATTTTGCTTCTTTTGCAAATCACTTTAAGTCTGAGTGCCTTTCACTCGTGATCCTTTTATGAGGGGAAACTGTATCCCCCTATCTACTCCGTCCAGCCGCCTTCTCTCCCAGGAGCGACATAACCTCTCCAAGCTATCCTCCTAACTGAAGTTTCTCATCCCTGGAGCCATTATTGGAAACCGCTTCCGCAATCTTTCCAACGCGTTCACATCCTTTGTATAGTGTGGAGCCCAAAATTGTATACAATATTCAGGTGAGGTTGAGCTAGTGTCTTGTACAAGTTCAGTCTCGCCCCCTTGCCCTTGTACTCCATGCCTCTATTAATGAAGCCTAGAATACAATATGCTTTATTAACTGTTTTCTTCACCTGTCCTATCACCTTCAATGATCTATGCACATATAAATACTTCCTCTGCTTAGGTACCACTTTTAGAATTTTACTAATTTGCCTCTCCATGGGCGAAATTCTCCGCACCCGCGGAAAATCATAAAACCGTCGTAAAAATCGGGAGCGTTTACGACGGTCGCGAAGGCTTCATTTCCCGACGGATTCGCTTCCTGGAAATGGGCTAGTAGCGCGGCCGCGTCAATTACGTGCGTGATGACGACGGAACGCGGCGACGAAACGATCACGCCCACGTGACGCCGCCCGACGCCGTAAAAAGGCGCGGGCGACCACAGAATCTGTCGGCAGGATGTCGGAGCCGAGGAGAGCTGCTCCTCACTTTGTTGATGCTGACGTCGAGGCGCTGCTCGATGCCGTGGAGCAGAGGAGGGGCATCATCCGCCCGCGGAGAGGGCATCGCCAACCTGCCAGCGCGGTACGCCAGGCCTGGCGTGACGTGGCTGCTGCCGTCAGTGCTGTGGGGCAGACCCCTCGCTCAGCTGAGCAATGTAGGAAGAAGCTACACGACCTCACCAGGTCTGCCAGGGTAAGTGCCATGAGGGTGCCCCCTAGTCACAACCATCCCTCCCCCTTAACTTAAGCACCCCCCCCCCCCCCCCCCCGCACGGGAGGGGGGGGGGGGGGGAGAGGGATTGGGGCAGAGTTATTTGAGGATGGTTCACAAAGTTGTCGCAGACCCAGCGCTCTGGCCCGAGGAGAGATGCAATCGTCTTATGACAACTTGACCCCCCCTCAAACTGTGCCAGTATCTGAACGGACTGCTGATACCTTCCGTTTTGTAATGATCTACCTATGTTCCCTCCCCCAACAGGCCAAGGCCGCTCACAACCACCGTGAGCGGCACAAGACTGGAGGGGGTTCGCCCAACCTGCACCCCCTCAGCACCTTTGAACAGAGGGCCCTGGACCTTGTTGGGGGGTCTGCCACCCGCGATATGCAAGGTTGGCGGAACTGCAGCAAGTGAGACAACCCTCCCTGACAAACACTCACCCCTCCCCCATCCTCTGTCCCTTCACACACCCTGCCCACTGGGACACCTCCCCCATCCTCTGTCCCTTCACACACCCTGCCCACTGGGACACCTCCCCCATCCTCTGTCCCTTCACACACCCTGCCCACTGGGACCGTCCAGCGGCCTGCCGAGCAAATCGAAATAACCCGTCTCATTCTCTTCCCTAGGACGTGATGCCGAACGACCAGGGCCGTCTGCCTCCAGACGGAGACAGGAATCTGCCACCACCTCACCCGGGGCCTCAGAACAGAGGGTGCCCGATCAGCGGGCAGCCCCATCCGCCCCAACCCAATCTGCGGACCAGGACGCACAGAGGGTTCGAAGTCCACAACCACCAGAAATGGCCAGGGACAACCCTCCTGACACTGAGCAGCCCCACACCCTGGAGGAGGCCCTAAACATTGAGAGCGTCGGGCTTGCGGCACTGCTTTCTCCCACCACATCCATCATCCCAGAGACACACACCCCGGCGGGCCTATTTAGTGATGAGTCTCCTGGGGCACAGTCTGGTTGGCACATCACAGCTGAGCAGGTACAGCAGGTGGAGGTCGGAGCAACAGAGGGCCCGGACTCGCGGAGGCCAGACCAGGCCCAGGATGCAGCTAGCTCCCAGACGTTTTCTGAGTTCCTGGAGTTTATCAACCCACCCGCACAGCCGATGCCTCAGGAAACCCAGGGAAACAATGGCGGGAGGAGGGCTGCCTTCCTGGCTCTGCAGACGCTGTTAGAGGAGTCGAACCGCGTCCAAGAGCAGGGAGTGGTGCCGCTCATGGCAGAGACCCAGTCCGACACCGCACGGGTGGCATCCGCGGTGGAGGCAATGGGTCAGGTTATGCAAGACGTTGGGGTTAATGTGCACGCGTCATCCTCGGCCCTGGGCAGGGTTGCCCTCTCACAGGCAGCAATGTGCCAGAGCCAAAACGACATTGCCGGTGCCCTGCGGGCCATGGCCGAGTCTCAGCATGCCATGGCACAGTCCCAGCAGTCGATAGCACAGTCCCAGCAGTCGATAGCACAGTCCCAGCAGTCGATAGCACAGTCCCAGCAGTCGGTCGCGGAGACCATCAACCGCCTGACACATGTGCTGGATGGTGTCGTGCACACACAGGTTGAGGTCGCACAGTCCCTGGTGGGAATGTCTAACTCCCTGGACTCCGTCTCTGCAAACCTTCGGATCCTGGTGGATACCGTTGCAGGCCTCCAGGACTGGCAGCGCCAGGTGTCGGTGGTGCGACGGGGCACCTTCCCGCTCGCACTTCTGTCCCAAAGTGAGGCCCGGGGGCCACCGGGCTCCCCGAGGGAGGAGGAGGTTTCGGGGTCCGTTCCATTAAGGCCATCACGGGACGTCCCGGAATTCTCGGCCTCCCCCCGTCCCATCCCTGGTGCATCGGGTGGGCAGCAGGCAGAGCAGGGTGGCACAATGTCACCCGAGACGCCCGCAGAGCAGCCTGGCCCATCAAGGCCGGGTCGCCCCAGGAAACGCTTAGCCAAGGAGAAACGAGTCGAGGGGGGCGATTCGCAGCAATCCTCCTCCACTCCTGCTGTATCATCTGGGGAGTCACTTAGACGTAGTGGTAGGGCCCGTAAGGCAACTAAGATAGACACTGAGTAAGTTGGCACGGGTGAAGGGCACAGTTTAGTTGTAGGGGCTAGGGCACCTGTAAATAATTGTTAATATTAAACGCACTGTTCCACCTTACTTGTAATACCGTGTGATTGTTCCACAGCCACAGGAATCGTGATGGTGACCGAGTGTCGCTGGGGTTGACGGGTGGTGAAACCTCGGTGCCGGGTGTGCAGTCCCTGCCCCTACTCCCTCCCACAGCTAGCCCACGCGGGCACGTGATGGAGTGTCAGTGACGAACTCAGCGGCCACCAAGGTGGCTGGTTCAGCTATTGCCATGGGTCAGACTCTCTCTAACGATTCTGAGCTCACAGCTCTTCGCAGAGCGGGCTGTCAAATTTCCACATGGCACTGATCACACCCGCTTACACAGCCATCAATGTTGTGCCATACCGTCTGGACCCAGTGATAAGCGTCATGTCGAAGTGGAGCAGTGTACACTGAGAGGGGGGGGGGTTGTGGTGGTGGCAGTTGTGTGGTGACCCTCTGCATGACTAGCGATGCAGGTGGTGGTTTGGTGTTCATCGGGGACGTCACATGCGATGCGTGAACTGTGCTGCCACCAGGGCGTCGCGTGCCCGCCGTCCTTGCCGCCTCCTGGACATCACCAGCACCTGGGTCGTGTCTGCGTTCTGCGCCCGCCACTCCGCCAGCCTCCTCCTCCTCCTCCTCCCTCGCCTCTGCCTCCTCCTCCTCCTCCTCCTCCTCCTCCTCCTCCTCTGTGCTGGCACCACTGCCACTAGCTTCTCCCTCCGCCTCCTGCAGCAGGTCATCTCCCCTCTGCATCGCGATGTTGTGCAGCGCACAACAGACCACTACAATGCGAGCGACCCTGTCGGCCTGGTACTGCAGGGCCCCTCCGGAGCGGTCCAGGCACCTGAATCTGATCTTCAGGAGGCCAATTCAGCGCTCCACCACACCCCTGGTTGCTGCATGGGCCTCGTTGTATCGTGTTTCCGCATTGGTCTGAGGACTCCGTATAGGCGTCATCAGCCAAGACCTCAGCGGATAACCCCTGTCGCCTAGCAACCAGCCCCTCAGCCGGGGGGGACGTCCCTCAAACATCGCAGGGATGAACGACTGTGCCAGTATGTAGGAGTCATGCACACTCCCTGGGAACCTTGCACAGACGTCCATGATCCTCATGTGGGGGTCGCATACCACCTGGACATTAATGGAGTATGTCCCCCTTCTGTTTGTGAACACTTCCTTGTCCACAGCAGGCGGGCGCATGGGGATGTGAACACAGTGGATTGACCCCTGAACCCTCGGTATCCCGGCCACACTGGCAAATCCACGGGCTCGTGAGTCTTGACTTGCTTGGTCCTCGGGAAAGGTGATGTAGCGGTCCGCGATGGCATAGAGGGCGTCGGTCACATCCCAGATGCACCTGTGCACCGATGACTGGGAGATCCCGGAGACGTCCCCGCTCGGAGACTGGAAGGAGCCGGTAGCATAGAAGTTCAGAGCGACCATCACCTTGATGGCAACCGGGATCGCGGGTCCTCCCCCCGTTCCACGTGGGGCGAGGTGCGACAGGAGTTGGCAGATATGTATCACCGTCTGCCTACTCAGCCGGAGTCTCCTCCTGCAGGTGATGTCCGTCATTGTTAGGAAAGAGACCCGGACACGGTACATCCTCGGCTTTGGTCGTCGCCTCTGGCGCCGTGGCTGCACCCTCACTCTCTCCTCTTCCTCTTCCTCCTCCTCCTCCCCCCCCATGCTGCTCGACGACTGGCAACTCCTCGGCCCTTCCCTCTGCTGCTGCAGCTGGCCCTGCATCCACTGCGGGTTGTGGGTGTGGATGCTGCTGCATCTCCAAATCCAGTAGAGCGGCCCCAACCACTGCGCAGAACATAGCCGTTCTGTTCCCATACATCGTGCTAACCTACAGAAGGGTGGTGGGGGGGCAGAGAAACGGGACATGTTAGACGGAGGTTAGTCGACACCTCGGCAGCCGCCAGCCATGGGATACCAGTGTGTCCCAGTGGCCTGGTCGCGCTGCTGACACGCGGTCAGCCTAACCCCTGGTCACTTTCTTCATCCAACGGCCAGTAAACTATGGCCTCCTCACGGGTGCGTCAGTGGCCTGTGGCCGGAAGCCACAGGGGAACCAGCGGCCGTGTCCTCGTCACCTGCACACCATGGCATGCTGGCAGACATTTTGTTACGGGGTTGGACGGCTCACTCTCTACCTAACGCCCCCCCTCCGTCGCCCCCCACTGCCTCCCCCGTCTCCCCCACTGCCTCCCCCGTCTCCCCCACTGCCCCCTCCGTCTCCCCCACTGCCTCCCCCGTCTCCCCCACTGCCCCCTCCGTCTACCCCACTGCCTTCCCCGTCGCCCCCACTGCCTCCCCCGTCGCCCCCACTGCCTCCCCCGTCGCCCCCACTGCCTCCCCCGTCGCCCCCACTGCCTCCCCCGTCGCCCCCCACTGCCTCCCCGTCTCCCCCACTGCCCCCTCCGTCTCCCCCACTGCCTCCCCCGTCGCCCCCCACTGCCCCCTCCGTCTCCCCCACTGCCCCCTCCGTCTCCCCCACTGCCCCCTCCGTCTCCCCCACTGCCCCCTCCGTCTCCCCCACTGCCCCCTCCGTCTCCCCCACTGCCCCCTCCGTCTCCCCCACTGCCCCCTCCGTCGCCCCCCCACTGCCCCCTCCGTCGCCCCCCCACTGCCCCCTCCGTCGCCCCCCCACTGCCCCCTCCGTCTCCCCCACTGCCTCCCCCGTCGCCCCCGCTGCCCCCTCCGTCTCCCCCACTGCCCCCTCCGTCTCCCCCACTGCCTCCCCCGTCGCCCCCACTGCCTCCCCCGTCGCCCCCACTCCCCCCGCTCTGGACCCCCTCCCGTTCTCAGGGATGCCTTCCCCGTTGTGGCCAGACTCGAGCGGTGCGCTGAGTGGTGCCCTGACCTCCTCCAAGCTGTCGTCAGCCAGGCCGACTGGTTGACGAATTTAAAAAGCAGGTGTGTTTCACGATGTGCAAACAGGGCGCCATGACATCGGGACTTCGGCCCATCCGGGCCGGTGAATAGCGGGGGGGGCTATCAGTGGCGATTCTGGTCGTGTCAGGGGCGGGAAGGAGGCGTTTGTCGGGAATGGCGACTCCGACATTTTGCGGGGTTCGGAGAATAGCGGGAGGGCGTCGGAACAGCGTCGCCGTAAAAATTTCCGACGCCCGCTATTCTCCGAACCGTCGTGAGTCCGGAGAATCGCGCCCCATGTTCTTCATACCAAACTGCGTCACACTTCTCGGCATTGAACTTCATCTGCTACCTCCCTGCCCACTCCACCTACTTGGTTGTGTCCTTTCGAATGAAGTTCTGCATTATCCTCTACACAACTGAGTTTTGCATCATCTGCGAACTTTGAAACTGCCCTTTGCGAACCAAGATCATTAATATACATCTGGATCAACGTACTACTCTGATAGTCTGGATTTCATGGTCGGCATTAACACTTGCTGCCCACAAAGATCTCGTGATCTCTGTAGCAAAGATTTCCCTATTCCTGACTTCGGTTTACATCTGGCTCTAAACAAAGTGGATCTCCGGCCACCCAGCAAGTGATGTCATCAGGCAGATCAAGCCGTGTTGTCACTGGGCTTAAAATGCATTGACATTTTCACTCAATTAAAACTTTTATTAAGTGTAAAGAAATGATTGGGATGTACATCAATTGTTCAAATAGAAAATATCAAATTTATAAACTTTACACATTTATAAAAGTTAGCATAATGGAGAGATTTGACTTTTTTTTTGCAAATATTCAATCAGCTTCTCACAGCAATGATCATGCATGTAGGTCAAATAAGGATGGCACGGTGACACAGTACTGCTGCCTGAAACCTGCAGGGTCCTGGGCTCAATTCCGGCCTCAGGTGACTGTGTGGAGTCTGAACGTTCTCCCCGTGTCTGCGTGGGTTTCCTCCGGGTGCTCCGGTTTCCTCCCACAGTCCAAAGATGTGTAGGTTAGGTGGATTGGCCATGCTAAATTGTGCATTATGGTGTCCAAAAGGGGAGGTGGGGTTGTGGGAATGAGTGGGGTGCTCTTTCCAAAGGCTGGTGTGGAGTTGATGGGCTGAATGGCCTCCTTCTGCGCTGTAAACTATGATTTGGCATGGGAATCACTGCAACAGAGGAAGAAAAATAAGAGTGTTCTATAAAATATGAATGAACTGGTGGGAATTGACGGCAACAAATACCTAGTGCCCTCTGGCAAAGACAAAATGCAAGGCAAGCGCTGCCACCTGAATGACCATGGCTAGGATTTTCCACTCCTATTAGGATTGGGTGGGTTCACCAGTGAGAGCAGATTATATTGTGAGCTGGCCATAATAGCCTTTTACATCAACATGAAAGTTTGCCGCAATCGTCCCTCCCATCTTTTACTATCAAGAACATCATGATATGACATTTGCATCTCATTACCAGCCCCGTATGCCAGAATAAATCCCCCGGTCACCTGCAATCTTTTAACCCCCTCCATCTCCTCACCCATGGCCAGTCTCCCCTGTCTAAGCCCCTGGTGCACTGGAGTCCACTTCGCAGTCTCCCTCCAGTGTTTCCCTTGAATGAGACCCTGGTCTCCTGAAATCAGAGCAAGTCAAAGGTTTGCCAATCCCTCGTCGGTCCCTTTAATAAGTTGTGCCCACTCCTAGATCCCCTCGGAGGTAATTTGTTAAAAATTAGTTCATGGGTAGTGGGCGTTGCAGGCTGTGCCAGCAGTTGTTTCGCATCCCTAATTGCCCTTGAGGGGCAGTTAAGAGTCAACCACATTGCTGTGGGTCTGGAGACACATATAGGCCAGACCAGGTAAGGATGGCAGACTTCCTTCCCTAAAGGACATCAGTGAACTCGATGGGTTTTTATGACAATAGTTTCATGGTCATCACTAGACTTTTAATTTCAGATTTTTATTGGATTCGAATTTTCCCATCTGCAGTGAGTGTTCTCTGTCTCTGGGTTACTAGGGGGGGAGGGGGGGGGGGCTGTCATCACAGACTGATGGTTCCCTTCAAAACTTGGGGGAGGAGGGCTTTTGGAGGCAGGGTGTTGACAAGCGGAAGGCTAATAGACATGTCAGTGATCAGTACCCATTTGCAACCGAGAACGTTCAGCTGTAACTCAATTGACACATCTGGAGGCGAACTAGTCACACAATTATGCCCACTCAAACACCACTTGTGTGTGAATGCCACTGATTGCTGCTCAGCATTTAACCCTTGGCACACTGACTTCCAAAATTGTTGACTGCCATGGTGTGTCTGTACCACTGGCCTATTGTGCAAACAACTATTTTCCCATAGAAAGTTGGCAATGGCACACACTGTTCGAGGAAAGCACTCTTAAACATTGGCTGTGTGCTGAGGTGCGTATTTGCAAGTGCACCTATAAACCAGTTTAAGCGTAAGGCCTTGTTATGTCTGCACCTAAGATGGGAGGCTAAAGCTTTGGCTACTTGATCATATGATATGGGGGAAGGGTGGTGTGGGATCTTGTCAAAGTGGAATGCGAAGTAAGGACTGGGCCAGACCATGAGTCAGTGGGTTTTGAGAGGCAGCTTCAGATGATGAATAGACAAAGGTCGGCCTCAGGAGACGAATGCGAATGGTCAATTCTCTCAGTGATACTGCAGCAAGGAAAATGTACAAAACATGGAGTCTGGTGATCAGCTGTCATTGTTCATAGGCAGGAGGGAAGAAGAAGATATCAATAGAACTACTTGGCTCACCAAAGGCAGGAACAGAACCGTGAAGAGGAAGGGTGGCAGGACCTGCTCTGTATGCAGATGATGAACCCTGAAAACCATCACTCGGAGGCGCCTCTCTAGACCCAGCATCTACAGGCGGCAGCTAGCAGATGTGCAAGAACAAGAGTCACCATACGCATGTGCAGATAACTGGTTGGTCATATCGTCCACCGTCTGCAGGATTTGGTGCAACAGGGACTTGGAGAGCATCCACTGCCAGTGTTGTTGAAAGTTTACAGTGGGGATCAATTTTTACACCAGTTGCTCCTTCCAAGGATCCACAGGTGACCTCTGCGGGATTTCACAAGTCTCTGCGCACGAGTGCATCCAGGAGGTGAAGGATGCCATCTTCGTGAGGACACAACTTTGTCCATTTTGACCAGTATCAGCCAAATCAGGATGCAAGAGTGATGGGCTTTGTGCAAATCACTGGTTTTCCACAGGTGTTGAATGCCATTGACTCTACTCGAGTGGCACTAAGATTCCTGGGGCATCAAGCAATGATCTGTGAGAACCACAAGGGCTTCCACTCACTGAATGTTCAGCAGGCTTGTGACCACACCAAATGCATCCTGTGGTTGTGTACTTGATTCCTGGGGAGTGTGCAAGACTCCTACATTCTCAGCTACTGTCAGGTTCCTGATCTGTTTCAGGGTCCATGGAGGCTTCAGGGTTTGCTCCTTGGGGACAAAGGCGAGCCACTCGGGAGCTGGCTGCTGGTGCCTGTGCGGAGGCCACAGAGCGATACTAAGACAAGGTGCAACCAGGCTCAATCTGCAACTCTCATTTTGGTGGAGCAGACGTTTGGGATGCTGAAGATAAAGTTCCCATGCCTGTGCCGGTTTGGTGGAGCCCTGAAATATAATCCAGAGAGGGCATCACACATTGCGTTTACTTACTGTGCCCTGTGCAACCTGGCACTGCAACAGGGGGAGGAACTTCCTGAGGAGGAAATGGAAGATGGCACATTTCCTCCAATGAGGAAGATGTAGCAGGGGATGAGGTTAAGGAGGTCCTTGAGGGAGAGGGTGTTGGCCATGAGGCAATGTCCAGACAAGGCAGATGATTGCTGCTAGAATTCATGGTGGGTGATGAGGTCATCCAGTGAGGACAACCGTATTATTTTCACATGCCTTCTATAAGCATTGCTCTCCCGTCTGTCTGACTGCCAGAGCACATACCCTCGGTGATAAGGCTCCTAACAGGGGAATGCAGTGGTTGTCCATTGTCCTTACATCCAGGAGGATGATGATGACTTGCAGTGCAGGCAGTACATTGATCCTCAGAACTTCTGTGAATGTCTGACTCCTATCTGGCTGATGCCAGCTCGCTTGCTCGTAATGGTTAGGGTTATTTCATGGTGACGCAGAGGGAAAGTTTCACCTCTCCTGATCTTATGCCACCCTTCGTGAGCAATACCTTGAGGTTCAGCATCACCAGAGGTTGAAGCAGATGGGATACGTGCAAAGAACACGCGAATGACGCTCGCCCTGTACCTTGTGGGAGGCCTCCTCATTCCCTACTACATACAGGCATGACTGATGTATTCAGTCACTGTGAGCGGATAAACCAATGTGGCGGGAACATTGCACAAAGCACAAGGATCAAACCCTGGACTGAGCACCCTGTCTGCATCTTGTGCAGGGATCAAGTTATTTAATGTTGGGATTGCAGGAACACTGCTCATCAGAACAAGGAGCCATGGAAAGTGAGTCTATTTACAGAGGTGAACATTTATGTACACTGCTTAACATCAGTGGCCATGTTATGCACCTCAAACTTCTTAAGCTTTCTAACCCATCCACTGTGTCTGGGTGCATCCCCAACGGGGGGGGGCCTGGTGTCTGCATATTGTCTGTGATGACATTGGCGAGTGTCCTCTGGAGGGCTGAGACCTGAGGGACCCAGCTTGCTTTCAGGGCCCTGTTGTGCGGCAGTGCCATCCTCCTTGGTCTATGGAGGTGGGCCTGAATTGGTCACAGGAAGACTGGATTCGAGTGGACTCCCCCAGAGTCAGCTGAGTAGATGTCCTCCGGGTGTGGATCAACTGATTCTCCTCCCTATGGTTGCTCAAGGGATCCTGGCTTCCTCCTTGAGATTGAAGGGAGGCTGGAATGTACCCTAGAAGCCCCGTGTCCTCTGGTAGTGGCACAGATGGATCCCAGAAAGTTCATGTCCTGCAATAGTACAGGACAAAGGTCAATACACACTACATTGTGGTGTCAGTAAAATTACCTCCAACATAAGGCGAAGGAGTCCTCCATGCCGCCATAAGGACTGTGCCAGACATCCCTTCCTGATTTTCCCAAGTGTGCCTTTGGGGCTCCAACAACTGAGATATGACCCAAGTCCAGAGCCAGGGCAACTGACTGAGACTGAGCAGATCCCTAGCCTCCACCAATCCTCTTGAATGTTGGCACCCTGGGGCATCCCTGCCTCCACCTGCTGTGGCTCTAAGAGAGTGATATGCTCACCAGATTGTGATCCCAAGGCTACATTAGAGCTAGATCCAACCGAGGTGTGTGTCTCTGTGCTGGTGAGACGGGGTTCTCATATATTGGGTTCAGCGAATCCCTCCTCTGTGCTGCCAGGGCTGGAGTTGAGGACCTGGCTGCTGGACCCCTTGCGCTGCTTCCAAGATGGGCATTAGCGCAAGGGACTGAGAAACGGGCGTCATAACTCTCAGTATGGCTTGTGATGGATGAAGCAGTGCTGGATCTTCACTTGCTTTATCACCACCGACTTCAACATCAGAACAGGAACAGTTTACGTCAGCGCAGGAATGGTTAACGTCAGCCCCCCCGGTCAGCTGGATAGCTCTGTCCTTCAAGTCCGCGAAGACCTTGAGTTCTGGCATCCCCCAGCCCATCTGTGATCTCTCACAGAAGTGTGCCAGCTTCTGCATGAACATAGATGAAGGGAGTTTAAATGGGACATGTGTGCCAGGGCAGATGATCAGGATGCCTGGCATGTGTGGATGGTGAGTGGGACCAGCAAGTTGATGAGGCCATGAGCTGCAGTGGAGATAAGGACATGTGTGGGAGAGCGAGTGGTAGTGTCCTTTTGAGCTGGTAGTGAGTGAGGTCCCTGTGGATGTGTGTGTGAGTTGAGAGTGATGAGCAGAGTGATTTACCCTGATGGAATGGAGGAGATTGTTTATCCTGCTGCAGCATCTCTTCTGCTGAGTGTTGGCATTCCTGACTGTTGCCACTGCCTCCCATGCTGGGTTTGTGACAATGCTGCAGTATTTCCACCCTGCACGCAGATAGATTATATCACGGTGAGCCTTAACAGCATCAAGAAGTCTCTCCAAAGAGGCATCGGAAAATTTGGGGGCAAATTTCTTGGCAGCCATCACTTCCCGATGACCTGTGAAATGCGGCTAGTTAAAACCTGGCACCACAAGACAGTGGTTTAAAACAGACCTCCACTCAATAGCAACATTTGAATGCTTTCGGGGGGAAAAAATGTAAAAAATGAAATATGTGTTATTAATTTGCATTCTTGCTATTCATTAATCTGGTGCAAGAACACGGACTGATTTTCTTTTGGATTTTGAATCACAGCACAAGTAACCATTAAGGAACAGTCTCCAAGTTGAGACTTCGCCAACAAATAGATGGGACTCCAGTGCAGGTCTTTTACATGTTACCTCACTCACATGCCCACCTTCGATCAGTGGTAGCACCCTGAGTCAGAAGGTCATCGGTTCAATCCGCCATCTAGACACACACAGGCTCACACTTCAGTGCGATACTGAGGGTGTGTCATTACCACTGGTTATGTCATCTTTCAGATGAGATATTAAGCCAAGCTCGCCATCTCAGCTGTTGGTCAAAGATCTACAGTGCCATTTCCAGGAAGAGTTGGGGTGTTCAAAAAAGATGGCATTTCTGACAGTGCAGTCCTCCCTCAGCACTGCGTCAAGTGCCAGGCTAGATTGTTTTGCTCAAGTGACTGGATTGGGCCTTGAAAACACAACATCCTGAATGATGTGAGAGGGCGATCAGTTGATCGAGCCATAGCTGACACAGTTATTGAGGTGTTACTTTTTTTTTAACCCTCTTGTTTTCCCTACCTTGGAGAGCAATGTACAGATTTTACAGCATGCGTGAAAAATATCCTGTCATGGCAATACTTAAAGCTTGCTGAGTGACACAAAATAAATGGTTGGCATGCATACTCTTGCTAAACTAACACATCTTTGGGTGCTGACAGTTGTGAGTTTCTGGGGAGTTTCTGCTTTATTTTACATGCTTGGTTTCCTTCTCTGAAAAGTACAGAATCCCCCAGAATGAAGCAGCGGAGAATTTATCCTTGGACTATCTGTCACACACACACCAGCTAGCATTCCACTGCCAGTCAGCACAGCAGAGGTGGAAACAAAGTTTGAAGATTTCCGATCGTTTAGACAGCCTGTCATCTAAGAAATGACCATGGCAACAGCCAACAGGAACAAAGAGATGGACTCTGTGATTGTACATCTGTCGTGTTGTACTTTCTGGTTTTTGAATGTTTCCTTTGCACCCATAAACCTTTAACCAGGAAAAGGGAGCTATGGGTAATGACAGGAGAGTTTAAGCAGACATTATGGGTTAAAAGAGCACCCAATACATAATAAAAATTTGGTGAGTGGAGGTTGTAGGAGAGATTCGTCCCAGGCTCCAGCGTGATTGATGATGCTGATATGATTTGACTTTTTTTTAAATAAAACTTTTCCAGAATTTAGACTTATAAAATATGCACCTGCCCTTGAATTAGATTTAAAAGCATTCATTTTCTCTTTTTTTTGTTTCTTATCCCATTTTGCCATGCAGCCTCGTTCTTTTGTACATTTAATCCCTCCTGCCCTCCATTCGATTACACATCTTTCTTTTTTGTTCTTTCTTCTCCTCTTCCCTATCCATCCCTGCCCTTTCCCCCGGGTCTCTGTACTTATCCCAGTTCTGTGAAAAGGACATCAGCACGGAACATTTGAACCGTATTTTTCACCACTAGATGCTGCCCGGCCTGCTAAATATTTCTATTCCGCTCTCTGTACGAAGGAGAAAGGGGAACTACAGTAGTGAGCAAAAGGGAGAGAAAAATGTTCTAATGGTTGCAAAAAGTGCACAAAAGGGATGCTGCTACAAATCAAAAGAGAGTAAGAAACAAAAGTTGGATCTAAAGGAGATGGAAGTGGCATCAGCCACCATTGGCAGCATCTGTCCGGAAAATAAATGGGTGCAGTGGTTGCAATCTGAAGTTATTGAAATAATTTGTCAAATGCTTGAAAAGTGCCTCGTAGCAAGATGGCCTGCTATTCCTTAAGTTTCCATTGAGCTTCATTCCAAGTGCAAGGATGGAGTGGTAAAGAGGGGGGAGTGGGTCCGAGAATTAAAATGGCAAGTAAGCAGACACTCAGGGTCACACTTTGGACTGAATGGGGGTGTCAAGGAAAGCGACCACATAACCTGCAATTGGGTCTTTTCGATCTGCATTGTGATCATTGTAGAAAATTGGAAGAGGTCCAAGTAAATAACTGTTCCACTTGGAAGGAGCGTTTGGGATTTGAGACAACTGGGGTGAAGGTGTGAAGGGACAGACTTGCAGCTTCTGTGCCTGCAGATCAAGGTGCCGCGGGGAGAGGCAGGTGTGTTGGGAATGTTTGGATAGTGGACCAGGCATCGGTCCCTTTGGAACGGCGAAAGATGAGGAGAAAATGTATTTGGTGGTGCTACTGAAGTGGAGGTGACAGATATGGCGGAGGATGATCCATTCAATGTGGAGGCTGATGGTAAAGAATTTGATCCTGAATAGCCATGTGCTAATGGTGGAAATAAGGATTAAGTGGCTTTCAGTGAAGGTTGTAATTTGAGGGTAGAGTTCCGAGTAGACAGCAAGACCATTCGCTATTCTGGCAGGTTTTAAAAACATTTTCCTGCTTATAAGCTGCTCTGTATTTTATATTACCACAAAGTAACATTTTAATAGCACATTTAGGAGCTTCTCTCCAGGCCCTTTCACATTATAGATTAGTGAGTAAGTGTATCAAACCTTTGGAGGGTAAATTCATGTAATACTGAATTTATTTTTAACCTTTAATACTTGCCATACACGCACTCGAGCAGAGAGATATAGACTCTCTCACATACCAACATCTCATCCAATTCTTCCTCCTTTTCTCTGAGATTGTTCATTTTGATCAAAGTGATTTTTTTCTTTCATCCAGTCCCAGCCATGGGAGTGCTGCGCAAATCAAAGAGTTTTGCCCTTGGCTTAGAATTTACAATTTGAATAGTTTTCTCCAAAAGCAAGAAAAACAGCAGAGCCCTGGAAATTTGAAATAAAAAGAAATCTCTCTCTAACTGGTATATGTTTCTGTATTTGTCTCGTGTTGGCTGGAAGTATATGTCCCCGTTTCCATCTTCTTTATGCTGGTCTGTTTTCTTTTGTTACGGAGGTGTGTTGATGTCAAAGATTAAATTTCAATTTGGTCCCATGGTCTCATACATGGAACTTTATTAAAAATGGCAACTTCCACAGCTAAAACAAGGACACTGATGTAAAACGGCTGCCAGAAGTCACCTGACATGTTTGCAATTGCAAGTTTCTGGAAGTTTCCAATATTGATTGCAATTAAGGCATATCCAGTCACCTCTTGTGTGGAATTTCACGCTTGCTGATGTCAAGAATTACTTCAAAGGTAGACGGAAATTTAAAATGGCTGTTGCCATTGGCATCACTCTAATGGCTACATTTTATTCTGTCAGGCTGGGGATGGAGAGTCTCCAGAGACATTGATGGCACTTTGGACGTGATATGTTCTTCCTAGCTCATTACATTGGCAAATGGGTCATTCAGAAATGATGGCTTGGACATTAAAAATAAGTTACCTGAGCCAAAACAAAATCCTGGGTCAAAATCCTGGAACTCCCTCTCTAACTGTACTGTGGGTGGGCCTATACCACTTAAAGTCATAGAATTTACAGTGCAGAAGGAGGCCATTCAGCCCATCGAGTCTGCACCGGCCCTTGGAAAGAGAACCCTACCTAAGCCCACACCCCAGTAACCCCACCCAATTTTGGGCTCTTAAGGGCAATTTTTTAGCATGGCCAATCCACCTAACCTGCACATCTTTGGACTGTGGGAGGAAACCGGAGCACGCGGAAGAAACCCACGCAGACGTGGGGAGAACATGCAGACTCCAGACAGACAGTGACCCAAGCCGTGAATCGAACCTTGGACCCTGGAGCTGTAAAGCAACTGTGCTAACCACTGTGCTGCCATGCTGCCTTTGGATTGCAGCGGTTAAAGAAGGCAGCTCACCACTGCCTTCTCCAAAATAGATAATAAAAAATAGCCATGATCACCTATGGGGGCCGGGAGTTGTACTTTGGCTCGGCGGAGGAGACAGCGGACTTTATGAAGGAGAATGGACTGGCAGGAGAAGGAGGGTCGTGAACTTTGATTGAGGAGATCTGAACTATATTGTGAAAACTTTGGGTTTATGTTGTTTGGATTTTCTTTTTGTTTATTTTCTGTTTCTCGGTTCTGGTTGGGGTTAGGCCGGTATACTGTGCTTTGTTTAGGGATGGGGGTGGGTCTTTGTGTTCGGACCTTGGGAGGGATTGTTTGTTTTTTACTTCCGACCTTTGTTTTGACTGTTTACACTGAGAGCGGGTGGAGGGTAATCAGTGGGGGGTAGGATGCTAGTCGCCATGGACGGGGGCTGTCAGGCTAGCTGGGCGGGCTAGTTCATGGAAGCAAAGTGGGGGGTGAGCTGAAGATCGATGTGGGGGGGGGCGATTATACTGCTGATCGGGAGGGGACTTTTAAAGTGTAGGAAGAGCAGGGTTGATGATGGTAGTTGCCCGAGGGCGGGCCAATGGAGATGGAGACATGAATGAAATTAAATGAAAATCGCTTGTTGTCACGAGTAGGCTTCAATGAAGTTCTATGAAAAGCCCCTAGTCGCCACATTCCGGCGCCTGTCCAGGGAGGCTGGTATGGGAATCGAACCGTGCTGCTGGCCTGCTTGGTCTGCTTTAAAAGCCAGCGATTTAGCCCAGTGAGCTAAACCAGCCCCATAGGCTGCAGTCTGGCCTAGGAGAGGTTATGGTTGATTGGCAAAGGGGGGGGGGGGGTGTGCCCCCCCCCCCCCAACCAGGCTGGTCAAGAGGAATGTTCGGGGACTGAATGGGCCAGTCAAAAGGGCCCGTGTGTTTGAGCACTTGAGGCAACTGAAGGCGGACGTGGCCATGTTACAGGAGACATATCTGAAGATGGGGGGCCAGGTTAGGTTAAGGAAGGGATGGATTGGGCAGGTGTTTCATTCGGGGTTAGACTTTAAAACGAGGGGGGTGGCGATCTTGGTTAATAAGCGGGTGGCATCCTAGGTGGGAAATATAGAAGCAGACCCGGGAAGGGGGGGGGGGGAGGTAAGTTATGGTTAGTGGGAAGCTGGAGGGAATGGCCGTGGTATTGGTATTGGGATGACTGACATTGAGTTTGTAAGACGGATACTGGGGAAGATCCTGGACCAAGATTCCCATTGACTGATTATGGGGGGAGATTTCAATATGGTCCTGGATCCAAAGTTGGACCGGTCGAGTTCAAGGTCTGGGAAGGTATCAGCTATGGCAAAGGAGCTTCGGGATTCATGGAGCGCATGGGGGGGGGGGGGGGGTGGATCCGTGGAGATTTGGGGGGCTGAGCAGTAAGGAGTTTTCATTCTACTCGCATTTGCGTAAGGTATAGTCCCGGATAGACATTTTTGTGATGGACACACTACTGGCTGAAGTGGTAGATGCTTATATTCATCAATAGTGGTGTCGAACCACGCGCCACATTGAGTGGACTTGTAAGTCAGCAAGGGAAAGGCCCAGTGATCACGATGGAGGTTGGATGTGGGGCTGTTAGCGGAGGGGGACGCGGGTGAGGGAGGCCATTCGGGCATATATAGGGATCAATGACACGGTGAGGTTTCGGCGGGGGTGGTTTGGGAGGAACTGAAGGTGGTTATTAGCGGGGAATTCATCTCAATTCGAGCCCATAAGGAGAAGGCTGAGCGGGCGGAGTTGGCCAGGCTGGTAGGCAAAATTTACAGGTGGACAGGAGGTACGCAGAGTCTCCGAGTGACAGGCTTTTGAAAATGAAATGGAATGAAAATCGCTTATTGTCACGAGTAGGCTTCAATGAAGTTACTGTGAAAAGCCCCTAGTCGCCACATTCTGGCGCCTGTCCGGGGAGGCTGATATGGGAATCGAACCGTGCTGCTGGCCTGCTTGGTCTGCTTTAAAAGCCAGCGATTTAGCCCACTGAGCTAAATGAGCCCACCTGAGCTTTTGAAAGAATGTCTGAGATTGCAACTGGAATTTGGGTTCCTGTGCACAGGTAAGGTGAGGGGCAGCTGAGGAGGGTAAAGGGGGTGGTGTATGAGTATGGGGTAAAAGGATGCTGGTGCACCAGCTGAGGAAACGGGAGGCGGCGAGAGAGCTTGGGAAAGTGAGAGATGCAGGGGGGAAGGTGGTAAATGATGTGTTTCGGGAGTTTTAGGGTAAATTATATAAATCGGAACCCCCAACCGGGGAGGAGGACATGAAGCGATTTCTAGGAGGGCTGGAGTTCCCGAGGATAGATGAAAGTTGGTGGAGGATTTGGGAGCCCCAATTGGGCTTGGGGAGGTTATAGACCAGGGGTGGGCAAACTTTTCCGTGCAAGGGCCACATTCAGAAATTCACAATTTTAAAGGGCCGCATAATTAAGTAAAATAATTAATATTTTAAATAGCCAAAATAAAAGGTCTTTAAAGAAAAAAAAGCACATTTATTTGAAAAACAAAGTAACTCAGTAAGTAACAGAACAATGTCAATAAGAATGATGCATCTGATTGCAGTAATTTACCAGTTTGTTGAAATCAGGTGTCAAGTTGCTTGTGCTGATCCTTAACACTGACAGAAGCACAGCCTAGCCAAGTCAACGATAAACACGCGCGTAGTGGGGTGGCAGGGGCTGGTTTAGCTCACTCAGCTAAATCGCTGGCTTTTAAAGCAGGCCAGCAGCACGGTTCGATTCCCGTACCAGCCTCCCCGGACAGGCGCCGGAATGTGGCGACTAGGGGCTTTTCACAGTAACTTCACTGAAGTCTACTCGTGACAATAAGTGATTTTCATTTTTCATTTCATGAGTGGGGCTGTCTCATTGGTCGGTTTAGTTGGGTGTGCGACCAATAGGAGTCCAGGTTACAAACAATAAGCTTATTGTTTGTAACCTGGACTCCTATTGGTCGCACACCCAACTAAACCGACCAATGAGACAGCCCCACTCATCCACCCCACTTATTGAATAAGCGCATTTACTTCAGCGGCTTTTCCCCGGCGGCTTTTCAAAAATGCCGGTTATGATTCCGGGCACCTCATTGGCGGGCCGCATAAAAACCTTTGTCGGGCCGCATGCGGCCCTCGGGCCGTAGTTTGCCCACCCCTGTTATAGACGGATTGGGGGTGATGTAATCGGGAAAAGCCCCCGGAACAGATGGATACCCGGTGGCGTTTTATAACGGTTTAAACCAAGGGGCTGGTTTAGCTCGAAGGGGCTGGTTTAGCTCACTCAGCTAAATCGCTGGCTTTTAAAGCAGACCAAGCAGGCCAGCAGCACGGTTTGATTCCCATACCAGCCTCCCCGGACAGGCGCCGGAATGTGGCGACTAGGGGCTTTTCACAGTAACTTCATTGAAGCCTACTCGTGACAATAAGCGATTTTCATTTCATTAACAGGCTGTTGGGGCCGCTCTTGGTAAAGGCTTTTAATGAGTCAAAGGAGTTGGGAGTGCTCCCCCCAATGTGATCACAGGCATCGATTTCCTTTATTTTGAAACGGGATAAGGATCCGGAGAGTTGTGGCTCATATAGGCCAATCTCCTTGTTAAATCTGGATGCATAATTACTGGCAAAGATCTTGGCCACACGTATAGAAGACTGTGTCCCGGGGAGGACCAGACGGGATTTGTTAAGGGACGACACCTGACGTCCAGCATTAGGCGGCTCCTAAATGTGATAATGATGCCTGCGGAGGGGCTCGAGGTTGAGGTGGTGGTGGCCATGAATGCAGAAAAGGCCTTTGATCGGGTAGAGTGGAGGTATTTTTGTGGGATGTTCTGAGAAGGTTTGTGCAGGGATTTGTGGAGTGGGCCCGGTTGCTATATCAGGCACTGGCGAATGCAAGGACAAACCGGGTTCGATCAGAGTATTTTAGTCTGTGTCGGGGAAACATGACAGGGGTGTCCATTCTCCCCACTATTATTTGCCCTGGCCATAGAGCCTTTGGCAATGGCGCTGAGAGCATCGAACATCTTGCTATGCGGACAATTTGCTCCTTTGTATAACAGCCTCGTTGGAAGGAATTGCAGAAATTATGGGGATATTGAAGGAATTTGGTCGGTTCTCAGGTTACAAACTGAATATAGGCAAGAGTGAGGTTTTTGCGATCCAGGCAAGGGGGCAGGAGAGGAGACTGAGGGAGATGCCATTTAAAGTGGTGGGAGGGAGGTTTAGGTACCTGGGGATTCACGTGGCAAGGGACTGGGTAAAAGCAAATTACTGCGGATGCTGGAATCTGAAACGAAAGAGAAAATGCTGGAAAATCTCAGCAGGTCTGGCAGCATCTGTAGAGAGAGAAAAGAGCTAACGTTTCGAGACCAATGACTCTTTGTCAAAGCTAACAGACCGAGAAAGTGGGAAATATTTATACTGTGGAGTGAGAATGAAAGATGAGTCATAGCCACAGAAACCCAGGGAAACCGGGTGCTAATGGCCACAGATACCAAGGGGAAAGAGTGCTAATGGCAGTCCCCAGAGAAAACAAAATATCTCAAAGGTCAAACAGCAGAGAAAGTGACATGAGAGGGTGAACTGTGATAGATGTAAATGTGGGGGAGAGTGGAAGGGGGAAGCAAAGAGGAGAAAGGGTAAGGAAAGGTTGAGAAGATGGGATGGGTTTAATATATATTAAGAAAGACAAGAAAGAGAGAAATTGTAAAAGACAGTTCAAATGAAATGGGATGAAAACAAATGGATCGAGGTGGGGTGGAGCTAATCATCTGAAGTTGTTGAATTCGATGTTCAGGCCGGAAGGCTGTAATATGCCTAACCGGAAGATGAGATGTTGTTCCTCCAGTTTGCGTTGAGCTTCACTGGAACATTGCAGCAGACCAAGGGCATGGGAGGAGGGTCTTGTGTTAAAATGGCAAGCAACAGGTAGGTCAGGGTCTTGAATGCGCCCAGACCGAAGATGCTCAGCAAAGCGATCACCCAGTCTGCATTTGGTCTCCGATATAGAGGAGACCGCATTGGGAGCAGGGAATGCAATAGACCAAATTGGAAGAGATGCAAGTGAAATGCTGCTTAACCTGGAATGAGTGTTTTGGACCTGGGATGTTAAGCGTGAAAGAGGTAAAAGGGCAGGTGTTACACCTGCGATTGCATGGGAAGGTGCCATGGGTAATGGGAGACGTACTGGGTATGGTGCAGGAGTGGACTAGATTATCACGGACGGAATGCTCTCTGCGGAATGATGACAGAGGGAGTGAAGGGAAGATGTGTTTGGTGGTGGCATCACGCTGGAGTTGGCGAAAATGCCGGAGGATTATGCTTTGCATACGGAGGCTGGTGGGATGAAATGTGAGAACAAGGGGGACTTTATCCTTGTTCTGGGAGGGAGGGGAGGGGGCGAGGGTAGTGGTGCAGGAGACTGGGGTCAGTTACAGGGTGATTGACCAAATGAAAGGGGACTTCAGTAGGTGGGATGTGCTCCCGCTGTCACTGGCGGGGAGGATACAGACTCTGAAAATAACAGTCTTCCTGAGATTGCTGTTCGTGTTTCAGTGTCTTCCAATCTTCATCCCCAAGGCATTTTTAGGAGGACAAATGCAGCGATCTCGGGTTTTATATGGGCCAGGAGAGCCCCGAGGGTGAAGAAGGTCCTTCTTGAATGGGGGAGGTGGGCTTGGCCCTTCCGAACTTTATAAGAACATAAGAACATTTGGGGCCTCACGGTAGCATGGTGGTTAGCATCAATGCTTCACAGCTCCAGGGTCCCAGGTTCGATTCCCGGCTGGGTCACTGTCTGTGTGGAGTCTGCATGTCCTCCCCGTGTGTGCGTGGGTTTCCTCCGGGTGCTCCGGTTTCCTCCCACCGTCCAAAGATGTGCGGGTTAGGTGGATTGGCCATGCTAAATTGCCCGTAGTGTAAGGTTAATGGGGGGATTGTTGGGTTACTGGTATACGGGTTACGTGGGTTTAAGTAGGGTGATCATTGCTCGGCACAACATCGAGAGCCGAAGGGCCTGTTCTGTGCTGTACTGTTCTATGTTCTATAAGAACTAGGAGCAGGAGTAGGCCATCTGGCCCCTCGAGCCTGCTCCGCCATTCAATTAGATCATGGCTGATCTTTTGTGGACTCAGCTCCACTTTCCGGCCCGAACACCATAACCCTTAATCCCTTTATTCTTCAAAAAACTATCTATCTTTACCTTAAAAACATGTAATGAAGGAGCCTCAACTGCTTCACTGGGCAAGGAATTCCATAGATTCACAACCCTTTGGGTGAAGAAGTTCCTCCTAAACTCAGTCCTAAATCTACTTCCCCTTATTTTGAGGCTATGCCCCCTAGTTCTGCTGTCACCCGCCAGTGGAAACAACCTGCCCGCATCTATCCTATCTATTCCCTTCATAATTTTAAATGTTTCTATAAGATCCCCCCTCATCCTTCTAAATTCCAACGAGTAGAGTCCCAGACTACTCAACCTCTCCTCATAATCCAGCCCCTTCAGCTCTGGGATTAACCTAGTGAATCTCCTCTGCACACCCTCCAGTGCCAGTACGTCCTTTCTCAAGTAAGGAGACCAAAACTGAACACAATACTCCAGGTGTGGCCGCACTAACACCTTATACAATTGCAACATACCCTCCCTAGTCTTAAACTCCATCCCTCTAGCAATGAAGGACAAAATTCCATTTGCCTTCTTAATCACCTGTTGCACTTGTAAACCAACCTTCTGTGACTCATGCACTAGCACACCCAAGTCTCTCTGAACAGCGGCATGCTTTAATATTTTATCGTTTAAATAATAATCCCGTTTGCTGTTATTCCTACCAAAATGGATAACCTCACATTTGTCAACATTGTATTCCATCTGCCAGACCCGAGCCCATTCACTTAACCTATCCAAATCCCTCTGCAGACTTCCAGTATCCTCTGCACTTTTCGCTTTACCACTCATCTTAGTGTCATCTGCAAACTTGGACACATTGCCCTTGGTCCCCAACTCCAAATCATCAATGTAAATTGTGAACAATTGTGGGCCCAACACGGATCCCTGAGGGACACCACTAGCTACTGATTGCCAACCAGAGAAACACCCATTTATCCCAACTCTTTGCTTTCTATTAATTAACCAATCCTCTATCCATGCTACTACTTTACCCTTAATGCCATGCATCTTTATCTTATGCAGCAACCTTTTGTGTGGCACCTTGTCAAAGGCTTTCTGGAAATCCAGATATACCACATCCATCGGCTCCCCGTTATCTACTGCACTGGTAATGTCCTCAAATTATTAATCACTACTTAATATATCAATATATTTATTAATCACTACTTAATATATCAAGGGTTAGGAAATGGGCAGTGGGGGAGGGGTCGGTGTGGGTGCGAGTCGAGGTGGCATCTTGCAAGGGCACGAGTCTGATGGCTTTGTTAATGGCACCTGAGCCGTTCTCTCCGGCTCAGTACTCCACAAACCCTATGGTAGTGGCAGCTCTGAGAGTGTGGGGGCAGCATATGAGACTGGAGGGGGCGTGGTGTGGTCACCGATTTGTGACAATCATCAGTTCACACCGGTGGGGGGCGGGGGGGGGGTTGCTGGAGGGGCCTTCAGGAGGTGGCAGTGGGCAGGGATTGAGAGATTTGTGGGCCTATTCATTGAGGAGGGTTTCCCGAGCTTGGAGGAGCTAGAGGAGGAATTTGAGTTACTTGGTGGGAATGGGTTCCGGTAGCTGCAGGTACGGGATTTTGTTCGGAGGCAGGTCCCTCGCTTCCCTCGCCTCTGTAGCCACCGAAGTTGGCCATTCCCTAAATACAAAATGGAGGAATGCAAAGTATACAGGTTAAAATGGACAATGTTTGCAGCACCAGCAGGCTGCACCAAGCAAATGTGGATTCTGTCTGCTAAGAGAGCAGACAGCACCGAAACGAACATTCCGCATACTAATGAGGCAATCTCCGAGGCAGTTAGCATAGTAATGGGACGATCCCAGAGACAATGGACACAAATGGGGAAGTAACTGCAACATTGTATAGGATACCAGACACCCCGGCGCCAGCGGGGTCCAACAACAAAGCACCTGAAACGCCCGCCCAGTAGCCAAGGTATTGGGGGGATTCAAACATATCGATTGGGAAGAGACCCAATCGATTCCGAGCAGGTAAAGGGGTCCACCCAAAGGGGCGCGGATCCTTGCGACCTATAAAAGACAGGTCCCACACTTAGTTCGTTCTTCTTGTCAAGCCCTCCACTCCTTGACCAGCCCTTCTCTCCGGACTAGCATTTCGACGAACTTTGCCAAGAAGACAGCAGCAGCAAGAGGGCAGCAGGGTAGCATGGTGGTTAGCATAAATGCTTCACAGCTCCAGGGTCCCAGGTTCGATTCCCGGCTGGGTCACTGTCTGTGTGGAGTCTGCACGTCCTCCCCCTGTGTGCGTGTGTTTCCTCCGGGTGCTCCGGTTTCCTCCCACAGTCCAAAGATGTGCGGGTTAGGTGGATTGGCCATGCTAAATTGCCCGTAGTGTCCTAATAAAAGTAAGGTTAAGGGGGGGTTGTTGGGTTACGGGTATAGGGTGGATACGTGGGTTTGAGTAGGGTGATCATGGCTCGGCACAACATTGAGAGCCGAAGGGCCTGTTCTGTGCTGTACTGTTCTATGTTCTAAGACCATGAACGAGAGAGAGAGAAGAGGTTTGGGACAGCAGCCGCCAGTAAGTGAGTCTCACAACGATCGCTACCAGAGATAGACACTCCTGACCCCCTTTTAACCTGTACCAACCTGAAGTCTGCAGACCAGAGCAAGAGGCCTTGCCCCCTGATCCGGCAGTTCCTTCGAGATAAGTGTTTGTTTATTTAGCGGTAGGAATAGTTTAATCCTCTTAGCGTGTGCATGGGTAGTTATTATAATTGTATTATAATAAACTCAGTTGTTTGAACTTACTAATTGGTGTATGGTTTTATTGCTTTGAACTTCACCTTGAAACTTGTGGCGGTATCTTAACGATACCTGGCGACTCCAGAGCTAAGTAACGAAACAGAGCTAAATTGAGTGTTAAGCACACTCACCCAGAATGAGCAACACCTCCCACTGACAGGTGGTGGGGAGGGTCTCGGAAATATATAAGGCACTGATGGAGAGGGAAGGGGTCCCAATTGGGGAGGTGAAGTGGAAGTGGGAGGAAGAGCTGGGAGGGAAGTTGGAAGTCGGGTTGTGGGAGAAGGCCCTGAGGAGAGTCAATGCATCCTCGTCGTGTGCCAAGCTCAGCCTGATCCAGTGTATGGTGGCCCACAGGGCTTACATGACTGTGACTCTGATGAGCAGGTTTTTTGAAGAGCAGGAGGACAGGTGTTTTGGGCGTGTCCGAGGCTGAGGTGAATTTGGCAGGGATTTTCAGATGTCATGTCAGAGGTCCTGGAAGGGAGGATGACTCCGAGTCCAGAGATGGCAATATTTGGAGTGTCAAACGATCTGGGAGCCCGGTGGGGTGGGGTGGGGGAGGGGGGGGGGGGGGGGGGGGGAGTGGCGGTGGCCGACGTCTTGGCCTTTGCCTCCCTGGTGGCGTTGACAGATTTTGCTGGTATGGAGGGATTTGGAGCCTCCAATGTCAGTGGTTTGGATCCGTGACATAGCAGGTAAGCAGGGTTTCTTAGGCGAGAGAAAATCAAGTTCACCTTAAGGGGTTCACTACAGGGGGTCACTCGGAGATGCCAGCCGTGCATCGACTTCTTCAAGGAAAATTGACCGTCAGGGGGGTTGGGGAGAAGGGGAGACATGGAAGTGATGTATAAGGGCAGGGAATCTAATGTATGGGTAGTTAGGGTTCAGGGATGTGGGAGTTGGGTATGCTATTGTTGGATTTTTGTGTGTGTTGGATCTCTCAGTTTAGAATGTTAAAAATGTTAAAACTATAAATGCCTGAATAAAATATTTTCTAAAAATAAAATAGCCATGAACTATCCAGACACAAGATAATCAGTTACCTTATGTGAAATATTTAATCGTCATGGAGAGACAGGTCATATGATTATTTGATTTTGTTAAAACCCTGTCTGCTTTGGAGCCGTCTGGAAAATGAACATCTGTCAACAGCAAAAGGCTGCATGCATCACTTTTCTACTTTTTCAACTAAACTGAGCCCTGCATTTGCTTATATCTTTAATAATCTTCAATAATAATCTTTATTATTGTCACAAGTAGGCTTACATTAATACTGCAATGAAGGGGGCAGCACGGTGGCCTAGTGGTTAGCACAACCGCCTCACGGCGCTGAGGTCCCAGGTTCGATCCCGGCTCTGGGTCACTGTCCGTGTGGAGTTTGCACATTCTCCCCGTGTTTGCGTGGGTTTCGCCCCCACAACCCAAAAATGTGCAGAGTAGGTGTATTGGCCACGCTAAATTGCCCCTTAATTGGAAAAAATAATTGGGTAATCTAAATTTATAAAAAAAAAATAAAAAAAAAATACTGCAATGAAGTTACTGTGAAAATCCCCTAGTCGCCACATTCCAGTGCCTGTTCGGGTACACAGAGGGAGAATTCAGAATGCCCAATTCACCTAACAAGCACGTCTTTCGGGACTTGTTTAAGAAAACCGGAGCGCCCGGAGGAAACCCACGAAAACACGGAGAACTTTTTTTTTTTAAATTTTTTTACCCTCCTTTTTCACATTTTCTCCCAAATTTTCACCCATCAACAATGAACAATAAGCAGTAATGAATATAATTCAATTCCCATATCAACAACAATCCCATCCTCCCACCAACCCTCAATCAACTGCCCGCATGTTAACATAAACAAATAACAAAAAGGAATCAGGAATCGCCCATAGTCACTATTGACACACACACTCCCCAAACCACCCCCCCCCCCCCCCCCCCCGCAACTAATGTTCAATGTTATCCAATTCTTTAAAGTGCATAATGAATAATGCCCATGAATTGTAGAACCCCTCCATCCTTCACGTCAGTTCAAACTTAACCTTCTCGAGAGTTAAGAATTCCAACAGGTCCCCCCGCCACGCCAGGGCACAGGGTGGAGAGGTTGCTCTCCATGCCAACAGGATCCACCTTTGGGCGATCAATGAGGCGAAGGCTACAACATCTGCCTCCGCACCCGTTTCCAACCCCGGCCGGTCCGACACCCCGAATATGGCCACCCGAGGGCCCGGGTCCAGTTTCACGTGCACCACTTTAGAGATTACCTTAAACATCTCCTTCCAGTAATCCTCCAGCTTTGGACAGGACCGAAACATATGAACGTGATTTGCGCCCTATTGCCAATTTAATGGAATACTATCCCACCAGCGTCACCAATAATGTTACTCTTTAGAGTCACCAATATGATACTGAGGCTCTTTTTATGGTAAGTTATGTCCCAACAGCGTCGCCAATACTGTGGGTGTTTCTATTTCTCTTACTGAACCACAAGGCTTTCCCGTATATCAGTCAAATAACCACACAACCAGTTAGTCCGTTCAAGTTCAAAGATGGTTTATTTACACACAAGGGTTACTTCGACATGCAAGCACAATATACTACAAGTTAAACTACACCTATCAACTACAATAACCTATACAGGCAATCGGCACTGCAAATGGATAAGGCCTTTATCTTGATTTTACGTGGCTGGTTCGAAGAAGTGGCTCTGTCTCTGCCGGGCTCTTCCATCAGGTAGCGATCGTTGGTCTTGAACTTGGCTGGCTGGTCGTTATGCTGCAGTTGGGCTGGCACAGGCCGGGTCCAAAAGAGAACGAACACATGGCTGTGTCCCCTTTTATCCCTCTGGGATTTCGGGCTTTTTGGGCGGTCCTTAACCTTGGGCCCAATAATTTGACAGGCTTCGGTCACTGCTTTCAATTTTGGCCAATAAAGGGGCGGGTGCCTTGGTGGCTGGCCGGGTCCTTAGCGGTCATTGACCTTGGCAGTTGGGCTCACTGAGTAAAGGGAGTGGTGCCAATCAGTCTGTGGCTGCACTGGTTTCTTAATTGGAGTCCTATTGTTCTGGGGAAATGGGCCATCAAAATGCAAACGATGTGGGGTTTTCGATCAGGTCTAGCTATCTGCGTTTCAAATACACAGCTCTGTATCTGTCTGAGTCCTGGGTTGGCCATAATTCCCATGGTCCTTTGCAGGTGGCCATCTCAGATGGCTACATCCCCCACCCACTGCAACGTTCACAAACATCTTCTACCGCCTCAAAGAGCCGGCTCATCCTAGCCCTTGTGAGGTGTGCTCTATGCACCACCTTCAGCTATATCAGCCCCAACCTCGCGCACTAGGTGGAGGCGTTCACTCTCCGGAGCACCTCACACCAGAACCCCTCCTCCATACCCTCTCCCAACTCTTCCTCCCACTTTGTTTTGATCCCTTCCAGTGGTGCCTTCTCCTCTTCCAAAATTGCCCCGTAAACCGCTGACTCTTCCCCCTTCTCCAGTCCCCCTGTCATCAGCACCTCCTCCAGCAATATGGAGGCCGTCTCCACCGGGAAGCTCTGTATCTCCTCCCTGGCAAAATCTCAAACCTGCATGCATCGAAACATTTCCCCCCTGCTCCAGCCCATACTTCATTCCCAGCTCCTTCAATCCTGCAAACCGACCCCCAACAAACAAATCTTTTAGTGCCTTAATCCCCTTCTCCTCCTATTTCCGAAAATTTCCGTCCCACTTCCCTGGCTCAAATCTGTGGTTCCCCCGAATCGGCATTGCCCTTGACCCTGCCCCCAACCCGAAGTGTTGGCGAAACTGCCTCCAAATTCTCAATGAAGCTATTATTACCAGACTCTCTGAGTATTTCTCCGGGGCCATCGAAGCGGCGCAGTTGCTAACGCCTTCAATCCCGACCCCTAAACAAACTTTCCTCCATTCTGACCCATTGGGAATCAACCCCTCTGACCCAGCTCCGCACCTTCTCCACATTTGCCGCCCAGTAATAATACATCAGGTTCAGAAGACTCAAACCCCCTGCCTGCCTTCCCCTCTGTAGCAGCACCTTTCTAACTCTGCCCACCTTCCCTCCCCATATGAATGAGGTAATCCTTCCTTCAATCGCTCTGAAAAATCCCTTTTGCAGGAAAATCAGCAGGCATTGGAAAATAAACCAAAATCGCGGCAATACATTCATTTTAACCACCTGTACCCAACCCGCCAGTGACAGAGAGAGACCATCCCATCTTGCCAGATCAGCTTTCACTCTCCCCACCAAACTAGAAATGTTGTCACTAAAGAGTAGTGTTGGCAAGATAATGGGGCTAAAGGTAGACTAGTCTCCTGGCCCTGATGGAATGCATCCCAGGGTAATAAAAGAGGGGGGGGGGGGGGCAGGGAAAATAGCAAATGCGCTTGTGGTAATTTACCAAAATTCGCTGAACTCTGGGGCAGTTCCGGCAGATTGGAAAACAGCAAATGTGACACCACTATTTAAAAAAGCAGGTAGACAAGAGGTAGGTACCTATAGGCCAGTTAGCTTAATTTCTGTAGTGGGGAAATTGTTTGAATCTATCGTTAAGGAAGAAATAGCGAGACATCTGGATACAAGTTGCCCCATTGGGCAGATGCAGCATGGGTTCATGAAAGGCAGGTTATGTTTGACTAATTTAGTGGAATTCTTTGAGGACATTATGAGAGTATTGGACAATGGGGAACCGGTGGATGTGGTGTATCTGGATTTCCAGATGGCATTCGATAAGGTGCCGCACAAAAGGCTGCTGCATAAGATAAAGGCGTATGGCGTTATGGGTAATATATTAGCATGGAGGAGTGGGAGCAGGAGCGGAGGTGACGTGGACCAGGAGGGTTGCCGGGAAGGTAAGTGTTTTGTTTAAATTACTTACTTGTCGACGCCAGCGGCCTTTTCTTCGCAGGGAGGAGCGGGAGCAGGAGCGGAGGTGACGTGGACCAGGAAGGCTGCCGGGAAGGTAAGTGTTTTGTTTAAATTACTTACCTGTCGATGCCAGCGGCCTATTCTTCGCAGGGAGGAGCAGGAGCGGAGGTGACTTAGACCAGGAGGGCTGCCGGGTAGGTAAGTGGGCCGATATATTTGGGCGGCGGCTAAACCTGAGACACTACACGTGTAGTGTCTCCCACCCGCCCTCCTCCTCTAACCAATTTGATAAGGTAAAGTGTTTTTTTTTACTCTTATTTGGTATAAGTTTATTATTGAGTATTACAGTAGTTGAATTAAGCTTTTATTTAGCAGAGAAGTACTAGAAATTATTTAACATAAATTTGTAAACGTTAATTATATAAGTAGAGATGGCTGGATAGGTGATGTGTTGTAGCTGTATGATGTGGGAGCTGGCTGATCCCATTGTGAACGGCAGTGACCACATCTGCAGCAAGTGTTGGTTGCTGGAAGAACTCCGGATCAGAATTGATGATCTGGAGTCTGAGCTTCAAACTCGGCGGCACATCCGGGAGGGGGAGAGTTACCTGGACATTTTGCTTCAGGAGGCAGTCACACCCGGTAGATTAAGTAATTCAAATTTAGTAAGTGTTCAGGAAAAACAGGGTGTGATTGTAAGTGAGGCAGGTAGGGGGATTCGGAGTTCAGGAGTGCAGGAGCCTCAGCCCTTGACCTTGTCCAACAGGTATGAGATTCTTGCTCTCTGTGCAGATGAGGAAAAGGGCTGTGGACAGGATGAGCCAGCTGACCATGGCACCATGGTGCAAAAGGCCATTCAAGAGGGGGGAGCAAAAAGAAAAGTAGTTGTTTTAGGGGATTCTATAATTAGAGGGACAGATAGTATCCTTTGCAAGCCGGATAGGGAGTCCCGCATGGTGTGTTGCCTGCCCGGTGCCAGGGTGCGGGACATCTCCGACCGGCTTGAAAGGATACTGGAGTGGGAGGGGGAAGATCCAGTTGTTGTGGTGCACGTTGGGACTAACAACATAGGCAAGGATAGGGTGGAGGACCAGTTTGGGGATTATCAAGCACCAGGAAGGAAATTGAAGAACAGGTCCTCAAGGGGCATAATCTCCAGATTACTGCCCGAGCCAAGTGCTAATTGGCATAGGGATATGAAAGTTAGGGAAGTAAACACGTGGCTAAGGGATTAGTGTGGGAAAGAGGGATTCCATTTCATGGGGCATTGGCACCAGTTTTGGAACCGGGGGGGATCTGTACCGTTGGGACGGTCTCCACCTGAACCGATCCTGAACAGGGGCTGTTTAGCACAGGGCTAAATCACTGGCTTTGAAAGCAGACCAGGCAGGCCAGCAGCACGGTTCAATTCCCGTACCAGCCTCCCCGAACAGGCGTCGGAATGTAGCGACTAGGGGCTTTTCACAGTAACTTCATTTGAATTACTTGTGACAATAAGCGATTTTCATTTCATTTCATTTCATCTGGAACCAGTGTTCTAGCGAAAAGGATAAATAGGGTGGTCAGTAGGACTTTAAACTTCTGAGTCGGGGGAAAGGGAAAGCGACAGGGAGTAGGGAGTTAAATGGAAGGATAAGCAACATGTTAGCATGTGTGCAAGTGGGTTTAAGTTCAAGGCAGACTAGGAATGAAGCAAAAAGGAAGGATAACTTAGGACATCTCATGATGTCCAATTTCTCTAATAATGATATTAGTCAACATTAAGGCACTTTACCTGAATGCTCGTAGCATTCGTAACAAAGTTGATGAATTAACGACACAAATCATCGCGAATGAATATGACTTGATAGCCGTTACGGAGACATGGTTGCAGGATGGTCACGACTGGGAGTTAAATATCCAGGGGTACCAGATGTTTCGGAGGGATAGACAGGTATGTAAGGGATGTCGAGTAGCAATAATAATCAAGGACGACATCAGGATGGAAATGAAATGAAAATTGATTATTGTCACGAGTAGGCTTCAATGAAGTTACTGTGAAAAGCAAACCTAGTCTCCACATTCCGGCGCTGGTACGGGAATTAAATGGGAAGAGAGTGAACCGTGCTGCTGGCCTGCTTGGTCTGCTTTAAAAGCCAGCGATTTAGCTCAGTGAGCTAAACCAGTCCCTACTGATGGCATTGAGGGATGATATAGGTTCTATGGAGAATGAGGTTGAATCCATTTGGGTAGAAATTAGAAATTCTAAGAAGAAAAAGTCACTGATAGGCATAGTCTATAGGCCACCAAATAATAGCATCACACTGGGACGGGCAGTAAATGAAGAGATAACTAATGCCTGTGAAAAGGGTACAGCAGTTATCATGGGAGATTTTAATCTGTATATAGATTGGTCAAATCAGCTCGGTCAGGGTAGCCTTGAAGAGGAGTTTGTTGAATGTATCCGGGATAGTTTTCTGGAACAATATGTAATGGAACCGACAAGAGAGCAAGCTATCCTAGATCTGGTCCTGTGTAATGAGGTAGGAATAATTAATGACCTCATCGTTAGGGATCCTCTTGGGAGGAGTGATCACAGCGTGGTTGAATTTAGTATATATAGAACATAGAACAGTACAGCACAGAACAGGCCGTTCGGCCCTCGATGTTGTGCCGAGCAATGATCACCCTACTCAAACCCACGTATCCACCCTATACCCGTAACCCAAGAACACCCCCCCCTTAACCTTACTTTTTAGGACACTATGGGCAATTTAGCATAGCCAATCCACCTAACCCGCACATCTTTGGACTGTGGGAGGAAACCGGAGCACCCGGAGGAAACCCACGCACACACGGGGAGGACGTGCAGACTCCGCACAGACAGTGACCCAGCCGGGAATCGAACCTGGGACCCTGGAGCTGTGAAGCATTTATGCTAACCACCATGCTACCGCGCTGCCCCAGTGTGCCATACAGATGGCGAGTGTGATGATAGAATCCAATATCAGGGTCCTATGCTTGAACAAAGGGGACTACGATAGAATGAGGAAGGACCTCGCTAAAGTAGACTGGAAACAAATATTTTATGGTAGGACAGTTGAGGAGCAGTGGAGTACTTTCAAAGAAATCTTTCATATTGCTCAACAAAAGTATATTCCAGTGAGAAGGAAGAATTGTAAGTAAAGAGGTAATCTACCATGGGTGTCTAAGGAGATACATGAGGCTGTCAAATTGAAAGAGAAAGCTTACAAAGTGGCCAAGATCAGCGGGAAACTAGAAGATTGGGAAAACTTTAAAGGTCAGCAGAAATCCACGAAAAAAGCCATAAAGAAAAGTAAGATAGAACACGAAAAAAAAACTGGCACAGATATAAGGACAGATAGCAAAAGTTTTTTATAATTATATAAAACTAAAAAGAGTGGCTAAAGTAAATATTGGTCTGTTAGAGGATGAGAGTGGTCATTTAGTTATGGGATATGATGGCGGAGGCATTGAACAAATATTTTGTATCGGTCTTCACAGTGGAGGACACTAATAACATGCCAGCAATTGACCGAGAGAAGAAGGTAGGTGAGGACCTGGAAACCATTACTATCACGAAAGAGCAAGTGTTGGGCAAGCTAATGGAGCTCAGGATAGATAAGTCTCCTGGCCCTGATGGAATGCATCCCAGGGTACTGAAAGATATGGCTGGAGTAATAGCAGATGCACTGGCGGTAATTTTCCAAAATTCGCTGAACACTGGGGCAGTCCCAGAGGATTGGAAAACAGCAAATGTGACGCCACTGTTTAAAAAGGGAAGTAGACAAAAGATGGGGAATTATAGACCGGTTAGCTTAACCTCTGTCGTGGGGAAGATGCTTGAGTCTATTATCAAGAAAGAGATAGGAGGGCACCTCGATAGAAATTGTCCCATTGAACGGACGCAGCATGGATTCATGAAGGGCAGGTCATGCTTGACGAATCTCTTGGAATTCTATGAAGACATTTCGAGCAAGGTAGACAAAGGGGACCCAGTGGATGTGGTGTACCTAGATTTCCAAAAGGCCTTTGACAAGGTACCGCACAAGAGGCTGCTGCATAAGGTAAGGATGCATGGTGTTAAGGGTAGAGTACTAGCATGGATAGAGGATTGGTTGTCTAACAGGAAACAAAGAGTGGGAATAAATGAGTGCTATTTTGGCTGGCAATCAGTGACGAGTGGTGTGCCTCAGGGATCGGTGTTGGGACCACAATTATTTACAATTTATATAGACGATTTGGAGTTGGGAACTCCGTGTAAGGTATCCAAGTTTGCAGATGACACGAAGGTGTGTGGCAGAGCAAAGTGTACTGAGGACTGTAAAACCTTACAGAGGAACATTGACACATTGAGAGAGTGGGCAACGGTCTGGCAGATGGAGTATAATGTCAATAAGTGTGAAGTCGTGCATTTTGGTAGGAGTAACAATAGAACGGATTATTACTTAAATGGTAAAAAGCTGCAGCATGCTGCTATGCAGAGGGACCGGGGGTGTACTAGAAACTAGCGTTCTTGCTCACGGTCGCCTCACGCAACATAAAGGCTGATGCCCCCGACCGCACGGCCCACCCACCCCCTGTGCATCGTGGACCCCACCGGCGGCCACCTCATCGTGGGCCCAATCAGCGACCGCCCTCAGCCAACTCCACGCCTGCGCCGCACGGCAGCCAACCAACCCCGGGGGACCCAAATGCTACTTCTGCGGACAGACAAAACACCCCCGGCAGCGCTGCCCGGCGCGGAGCGCGCTCTGCAAGGCTTGTGGCAAGAAGGGACATTTTGCTGCAGTGGGCCAGGCCCGCTCAATCCCCGCTATTGTCCCAGCACCCCCACATGCGGCCAGTGGGCGCCGCCATCCTCCCCTCCTCAGACCACGTGCGGCCCGTGGGCGCTGCCATCTTGTTCCACTCACAACACGTGCGGACCGTGGACACCGCCATCTTGCCTGCGCCAGGACACGTGTGGCCCGTGGGCGCTGCCATCTTACCCACCTCAGGACCCCTGCCCGCTGGGCACCTCATCGGGCCGCTCATCGCCTGCAGCCGCCGACGACCAGCCGTGTCTCGCCTTGGTCACGATCGACCAGTCTCGACCGCACAACCACGTGACCGCTTCGACAAAGGTGAAAGTCGACGGGCACGAGATAGCCTGCCTTCTGGACTCCGAGAGCACTGAGAGCTTCATCCACCCCGACACGGTAAGGCACTGCTCACCAGAGAATCTCCCTGGCCTCCAGATCTCACTCCATGGTGATCCAGGGTTACTGCATCGCCACCCTCACCGTCCAGGGCGAAAAGTTCAGAGGAATCCGGCTTTACGTCCTCCCCAACCTCTGCGCTGCCTTGCTATTCAGCCTGAACTTCCAGCGCAATCTCCAGAGCCTAACCCTGAAATTTGGCGGCCCCTACCACTCCTTACTGTTTGCGGCCTCGCGACCCTTAAGGTCGACCCGCCTTCCCTTTTTGCAAACCTAACCCTGGATTGCAAACTGTCGCCACCAGGAACAGGCGGTGCAGCGCCCAGGACAGGGCCTTCATCAGGTCTGAGGTCCAGCGGCTGCTGCGGGAAGGTGTTATCGAGGCTAGCAACAGCGCCTGGAGAGCCCAAGTGGTAGATGGTCACTGACTACAGTCAGACCATCAATCGGTAGACGCAGCTCAATGCGTACCCCCTCCCACACATATCTGATATAGTTAATCAGATTGCACAGTACCGGGTTTTCTCGGCAGTGGACCTGAAATCTGCCTACAACCAGCTCCCCATCCGCAAGGCGGACCACCCATACACTGCGTTTGAAGCAGATGGCCGCCTTTACCATTTCCTTAGGGTTCCCTTTGGCGTCACCAACGGGGTCTTGGTCTTCCAACGGGAGATGGACCGAATGGTTGACCAGTACAGACTGCGGGCCACTTTCCCGTACCTGGACAATGTCACCGTCTGCAGCCACGACCAGCAGGACCACAATGCTAACCGTTCCAAATTTCTCCACACCGCCACTCTCCTCAACCTAACTTAGAACAAGGAGAAGTGTGTGTTCAGCACGAACCGATTAGACATCCTCGGCTATGTGGTTCAGAACGGAGTTCTAGGGCCCGATGCACCCCCTCATGGAACTCCCCCTCCCCCACTGCCCCAAGGCCCTCAAACGATGCCTGTTTTTTTTTCATATTACGCCCAGTGGGTCCCAAACTATGCGGCCAAGGCCCGCCCACTCATTCAATCCACCGCTTTCCCACTGACGGCCGAGGCTCACCAGGCCTTCAACCATATGAAGGCCGACATCGCCAAGGCCGCGATGCATGTGGTCGACGAGATGCTCCCCTTCCAAGTCGAGAGCGATGCATCAGACGTCACTCTGGCCGCCACTCTCAACCAGGCAGGCAGGCCCGTGGCATTCTTTTCCCGCACCCTCCATGCCTCCGAAATCCGGCACTCCTCCGTTGAAAAGGAGACCCAAGCGATCGTTGAAGCTGTGCGACATTGGAGGCATTACTTGGCCGGCAGGAAATTCACTTTCCACACTGACCAACAGTCAGTTGCCTTCATGTTTAACAACACACAGCAGGGTAAGATCAAAAATGATAAAATCTTGAGGTGGAGGATCGAGCTCTCCACCTACAACGATGTTGTATCGCACCAGTAAGCTCAACAAGCCCCCCGATGCCCTGTCCCGAGGTACACGTGCCAGCGCACAAGTGGACGGACTCCGGACCCTGCCCGACAATCTGTCACCCAGGAGTCACCCGCTTTTACCACTTCATTAAGGCCCGCAATCTGCCCTACTCCATCAAGGAAGTCAGGGCTATCACCAGAGACTGCCAGGTCTGCGCGAGTGTAAACCATACTTATACCGGCCAGACCGTGCGCACCTGGTGAAGGTCTCCCACCCCTTTGAACGCCACAATGTGGACTTCAAAGGGCCCCTCCCCTCCACCGACTGCAACACGTACTTTCTTAATGTGGTCGACGAGTATTCCTCATTCCCCTTCACTGTCCCATGCCCCGATATGACGTCTGCCACCGTCATCAAAGATGTGGAGATGCCGGCGTTGGACTGGGGTGAGCACAGTAAGAAGTCTTACAACACCAGGTTAAAGTCCAACAGGTTTGTTTCAAACACAGTGTTTGAAACAAACCTGTTGGACTTTAACCTGGTGTTGTAAGACTTCTTACCGTCATCAAAGCCCTCAACACCATCTTCACTCTGTTCGGTTTCCCCGCCTATGTCCACAGTGACCGGGGATCCTCATTTATGAGCGATGAGCTGCGCCAGTACCTGCTCAACAGGGGCATTGCCTCGAGCAGGGCGACCAGCTACAACCCCAGGGGAAACGGGCAGGTGGAGCAGGAGAATGGGACGGTCTGGAAGGCCGTCCAGCTGGCCCTACAGTCCAGAATTCTCCCGGCCTCCTGCTGGCAGGAGGTCCTCCCCGACACCCTTCACTCCATTCAGTCGCACCTGTGCACCGCAACTAATGAAACCCCCCATGAACTTTTCTTTGCCTTCCCCAGTCCACCTCCGGGGTTTCGCTCCCAAAGTGGCTGGCAGCTCCAGGACCCGTTCTTCTCCATAAACACGTGCAACTCCACAAGGCAGACTCGTTGGTTGAGAGGGTGCAGCTACTCCACGCAAACCCCCAATACGCCTACGTAGCATGCCCCGACGGGCGCCAAGACACAGTCTCCCTCAGGGACCTGGCATCAGCTGGGTACCCACACCCCCCCTCTGCCCCAGCTCCACCCTCCCTTCCCCCGGCGCACCCCACCGCAGCCCCCGCTCCAGGACAATCCATCCTCCCCATGCTCCCACCTGGGGATGAAGAGGATTTCGACATGCTCCCGGAGTGACCGAAGACCAAGCCGACGCCCGAGTCGCCACCAGTACTGCGACGCTCTCAGCGACAGATCAAGGCACCCGACCATCTAAATTTGTAACCTCTGTAATTTTAAAACCAATCTGTATGTATGTGTATAGTTTTCCACCATCCCCGCTGGACTCATTTTTAACAGGGGGTGAATATGGTAGTCACCACTATTGTATTATATTATATATATGGGTTTTACGGTAAGGCCCCTGTACTACAGGTACCGTGGTTGATCCCTGCCTGCTGGCTTCGCCCAGTAGGCGGAGTATACATATGTGTGCTCCCCGTACAGCAGCCATTTTGTCAGCTGCTGTAGGAGGCCACACATCTCTGTGTAATAAAGCCTCGATTACATTCTACTCTCGTCTCATCGTAATTGATTGTGCATCACATAGCCTCAAAATAAGACAGAGCAGATTTAGGATTGAGTTGAGGAGGAACTTCTTCACCCAAAGGGTTGTGAATCTGTGGAATTCCCTGCCAGTGAAACAGTTGAGGCTACCTTGTTAAATGTTTTTAAGGCAAATGTATCTAGATTTTTGAACAGGAAAGGATTAAAAGGTTATGACGAACGAGTAAGTGGAGCTGAGTCCACAAAGGATCAGCCATGATCTTAGTGAATGGTGGAGCAGGCTCGATGGGCCAGATGGCCTACTTCTGCTCCATGTTCTTGTGTTCCTCTGGCACTTTTGTGCATTCCGTGTGCCTTAACCATATGTTACGCACCCACGCTCTCAGGAGGTCTCAAATCTTACTCCAGAATTTGATCTCAAAATCCAATTTAACATTCACTTCGAAGGTGCCACCTTAGAAATGAGCCATTAAACCAATGCCTCTTCTGCCCCCTCAGATGGATGTATGACCCCCCATGGCACTACTTTGAAGACGATCAGTATTATGGGCGATAGTTAGTCCTCAGCCAACACCTTTGAAGAAAATGACCAAGCTATTAACTCCTTGCTGTTTATGGGAGCCTGCTGTGTCCACATTTGCCTACCATGTTTCCTGCAAGACACAACAAAAGCATTGAATGGATGATAAAGCGTTTGGAGACATCCTGAGCAGGAAAGGCGGCTATATAAATGCAAGTTCATCGTTGATTTTTTTTAAAATACCTGCTGCTGAAAGAGCAAAGAGGAGATTCTGGGGGTGAGTCACGGTGCTTAACCTGAATTTCAGCTGCTCATGCTGTTTGACAAGAAAAGACAGAGTTACATAGCTGGCCGAATCCTTTCAGCGGTCTTCTGATTAACTTCACCAGCATTTACTTTTCAGGATCATTACAACGTGTGATGAATACACCAAGCCAGCAGAGAGGGAATAAAGAAAAGAAACAGAGTATTGTTCAAAGCTACCTCAGTCCTACTTGTGGTGGTGGAGGAAATGAAAGGAACGACTTCGCTTTTTGTCAAAGGGATTTAGGAGGATGTCACGACTAAGGCAGCCAAAGAGTCTGAATTACACACCGAGATGAAACTTCTTCCTCATCTTTCATGAAGAATAATAAACTTTGAAGAGCCCCTTCATGTTTCTCTTGTACAAGACAAAGAAATCCAGGCAAGGTTTTTGGAATTATTTCTGTCTGTGGAGAGGCTTCCCTTTAATCTCTGCGACGCCACCCCTGTTATTACTCTCTGATTGTTTATATTCCACCCACTTCTCTTCCCTTCAACATCTTTGAACAAAGTCCCTGGTCAGGGTACTACCCTATGAGTAAGAAGTGCATTGATAGTTTTTTCAGAATATGAGTGCACGGCTTAGCTCTTCTTTCCCTGACGAAGTTAAGGTAGGACAAAGCATCAGTATTTCGAAGCTGCCAGCAATGGGGTTCATTATTTTAAATCTGGTTAGGAAGGACTTTATCTATCTTTTTTGCAAATCGTTTCCTATTTCTCTTTTTTTCACACCGAGAGCCCAGTCCTTTGCAAACAAAAAGAACATGTCCATGCATCACGCCTTTTTCAACTACACAATAGCTTGTGGGACAGCCATTCCCTGATTCATTCCCTACAGCTATGCCTTGACAAATCAGAATTGACTTGCCTGGTTTGAATTTAAACAAAAGATTGGCAGTCAACAGTTCCCTGGTGCATTCTCCATGGCAACGTCTCCACTAATCTACGACCACTTTCCAACAAGTCAGCACCCTCTTCTCAAGTAGTATAAATTGTTCCCTTTGCAATTTGGTATTCATGCATCTGGCCTGATGAGTGCAAAATGAAAAGATTCAACAGCATGTCTTTTTTTTTTCAGCAATACACACGTTATGTGCGACCCAGGGGTTAGTTGCCTTTTTTCTTTCTATTCAAAATTCTCACATGACATTCCCTTCAGTGAATTACCATTGATAAGTTTCCCAGCAGCAATGTCTCTGACCAGAAAGTCAACTTCATCAAACACTAAAATGTCATTGCTACTTACTATTCAACCACAGTAGGCATCACTCCCACCTGTGATCCATCTATTTCATTACCCATGATAAACTGTACCCATGAAAAAGGTAATTTCTCTATTACTCCGATCAACACTTTATCGGACTCTCTAACCTTACCTTACGCAATCGGACTCTCTAACCTTACCTTACTCAATCGGACTCTCTAACCTTACCTTACGCAATGGAATACAAGTCACTTCACATATTGCCACCTTTCCCAGCAATACAGCAGATACTACATATCTCCTTATCTCTCACCATTAAAGATTGACTTGTTCCTGTATCCCTTAAGATCTTAATCTCTTTACCTACTCCATCTTGTACACATGAGTGAGCCTTACCATCATAAATAAGATCTTTAAAAAGATCCAACACTTTCTTATCAACCTCTAAACAAGCTGTCCACTCTTTAGCACCTCATCAGCTGCACCCATGGTTTTTATCCACTTTAATAAACCCCACTGGCATATCCTGTCTTAAATAGTCTGTCTCTCCAGTATTTTTCTTAAGCCACCAATGCTGTGACTTTGTGTGTGCAACCATATTACAATGAAAACATTTAAGTTTCCTTATCTCCCTTCCACCCGCATACGTTTCCTTTTTAGCCTGAGGCAAAATCTCTTTAGTATCTCCAACTCTACCTCCTTTGCCTTGACCACCTGTGAATTTCTCAATTCCCCAGTTTCTATCCTTCACAGACTGAAAGTGATGTTAAAAACCAAACCTTGATCTATGAACTAATTCAAAGTCATCTGCCATTTATACTGTCTGTCTAGCAGATTTTAAAAAAATTTGGAGTACCCAATTACTTTTTTCCAATTAGGGGGCAATTTAGCGTGGCCAATCCACCTAGCCTGCACATCTTTAGGTTGTGGGAGCAAAACCCACGCAGACACGGGGAGAATGTGCAAACTCCACCCAGAGCCGGGATCGAACCTGGAACCTCGGCGCCGTGAGGCAGCAGGGCTAACCCACTGCGCCACCATGCTGCCCCTGTCTAGCAGTTTTAACCCTTTGCTGTTCCACATGAGTTCTCACTACTGCTGCAAATTAATCTTTAAATTTCTCCAAAATAACCATTTCCGAAGAGCTTCATACTTTGTGTTCTTATTCACCTCTCAAAATTATTTTTATTTATTTATTTTTGTTTTTGTTTTTAAAATATAGAGTGCCCAATTATTCTATTTCCAGTTCAGGAGCAATTTAGTGTGGCCAATCCACCTATCCTGCAGACCTTTGGTTGTGGGGTTGAAATGCACGCAGACACAGGAAGCATGTGCAAACTCCACACAGGCAGTGACCCGCAGCTGGGATTGAACCCCGGTCCTCAGCTAACCACTGCGCCACCATGTCACTTATATTTTGTTTCATTCTTTCAAATGCTATACCTGTCTGAGTTGGTTCTTTCCCTAGATTCCTAAGCTACTGTCTGTAGGCTTCTGCCACTGGTTCATGTACAATTACAATGGCGTTTCTCACCTCATCATAATCCCTAGATACCTCCTCTGATAGTGCTACAAACACTTCACCAACTCTACCTACTAATTTTGATTGAACCAACAATATGCACATGTTTTTTGGCCAATTCAACTTCCTCAAATTAGATTTTTTTTAAAGTTTCCACAACTTTCTCATCAAACTTGGCAGTTCTTGAATATATTTAAAGACATCCCCACTAAGCTTTTGATTAGGAATAGTCACTCTTTCTCCGAACTTTCCTCAACCTCTGCATTTAACTGCAGCCTTTTAAGTTTATAATCTCTTTGAGTTCCACTTTCCAACATACAAAATCTCTCTCCTTGTCTTTTTCTTCCGCCATTGCGACTCTCACTTTTTCCTTTTCTTCTGCCTTTGCCTCTCTTTTCTTTTCCTTTTCTTCCTTTGCTAATCTTTCCAGTTCCATATCAAGTTTCCTCATTTCAATTTTCTTTTGAGAAGCTCATTTGTTTTCCTGCATTTCTAATTGTTCATTTGTAATTGCATTTTAGCTAATTCCAATGATTCAGACTGTGTCGCTGGCAAATTTAAATGCTGAGCTATCTCTGTAATTATCCCCACCTTCCTCAGCCCTTCAGGTAAAGTTAACTGCAGCTTGACCACCAAATTCAAAAACTTTGTTTTAACCACCCATTGTAAACCAATCGAAGTGACCTCTTCAACACCCAAGAAACGCTTAACCACTGAAAGAGCAATTTTGCCAGTCACTCCCTATTTAGACTGACGAGAGTAGCAACACCTGAATGAAAGCACCAGTCCCTCACACTCACTGTCTTGAAGTTCGATAATACAAAGCCAAATAAGGAATCATCATTTTTAATCCAGGTAAAGAGCCCCCAATTTTGGTAGGATACCGGACCGGACCAGACCCCAGCATCTATTAGACGAGAACCGTAAACAATCTTTCCATTTGTAAAACAGTGAAGAAATGATACTTCACCCCAGGAGTAATGACTCTGACCAATAAGTATCTTTTATGTTAAACAACCTTTAATTTAAACACAGAAATGATCACATTAACATCAAATAAATAGCTTTACAATTATCAGTTAAACAGTTCTTAACTAAAAGGAAAAACTCAAACTTACTAACTATACATGTTACTAATTCCAAAAAAGCAACCTAATACAGTTCAAATGCCACTTCTAAATAAAGTTAACAGAGCAGGATTACTTCTGATCCTCTGTGTGAGTGCTTTTAGAGAGAGACCCTTTCCAGAGCAGATCCAGAACAGTTCTGTCTTGTCAGACTCCAATCCGATGGCTAACTGCTGTTCAACGTAATATCCTATAACTGACTTCAAAACTACAGACAGACTTGGTTCCTCACATTAATGACATAATCTGTATCCAAACATAAATTAAACCATTGGACTTGAAAGTCAACGAATAATTTTTGTGCATTCCCTTGGTGCCAGGCTTCCCTGAGCTTTTTCCTGGCCCAGTGTTTTGAGGCAATGCTATCCCAATGACTGCAGCATGGCTGGTGGAAGACTGCTGAATTACAATGGTTGCATCTGGCCTTGGAGGGAAACTCAGGGCCTAAAATGCCAGGCCAGGGAATTGCACCATATCAGCATTGGCGGCAGCAGTCTGCGCTGGTTAGCATACATTCAATAGTCCGCCACTGGCTGAGTGCCAGGGGGTAGGACCACCCTGAGAGAGGACTTTGTGCTCCATTGAACCACTGCCTCTCCTCCCGGCCGCCATCTCCGGAATCCCAGCAAACGGTTGGAGGGCGGATCGCCGACTGCTTGACACCCAACTCCTTTGAACGTGGTGACCCATAGCTGTGGTGCCAGCAGTCTGTGTTTGATGGAAGGAAGCTGAACTTGCATTGCATCAGTCTGAGATCCAACTGTGTCGCTGCAACATGAGTGCCTGCAGCTTGCATTGAAATCAAAATTGCAATATTGAATATGAATGGCTGTGCCCACAAGCGCTGTCATGGAGTTGGCCCAAGAAACGTATAGGTTCAAAGCCCCTTGCAATTTCCTGTGCTAAATTGGTGCTGGGTTCCTCCATGCTTCTTGGCATTGAATCTAGGATTTTTGGCAGGCTTTACAATGCATCGAACATTCCATTTTGCATACTCAATCAGTGCTTGACTGCAATGTGCCCCATCAATGTCCTCCTATGACTTACCTGCTATGGGCCCTGCGTGCAATATTGCCCTTTGGCACAATAATCCTTCTTGCCCCCACCCTATTTCCACTCTTGCTCTGTGTCTCAATATGTAGAGATTCTACCTCTAATCTCTCCTCTGCGATACGTGCTGTGTCAGTCTCAGAGCTGTTGGTCGCAGCTGTGAAATCAAGTGTTGTTACTGTGTCTTCAGTCTTCACTCAGTTTGGTTTCCTTCTGCCGCTTGGTCAAGGAGTACTTCTCGGGTCTCTGAAAGTAAAATAGCACAAGGATAAGGCTGCTGTCGGGGAGAGAGGACATTTAGAGGTACGAGCTTACACAATCTTCATCTTGTAAATCAGAAGAGAGTGCAGGATGAGGGAAAGTGGATTGCAAGAAGGAGGATTGGGTAAGAGGACTGTCATTTTAGATCATTTCAGCCCTGCTGCTGCCCATGGCCTCTTACAATGGTCATTCCAATAATGGCCAGCATCGTGTCCTCCATGTGGATAAGGATCGAGGCACAACTGGGTAGGTTTACGGGGATAGGGTGGAGGTGTGGGCTTAGATAGGGTGCTCTTTCCAAGGCTGGTGCAGAATCCATGGGCCGAATGGCCTCCTTCTGCACTGTAAATTCTACGATGACAACGTGTCGCACGTGATGAGCAATGGTTTGGCGGGGCCATGGTGGATCAGTAACCTGAAAGATGCTAACTGTTTCTTCACTTGCAGAAAAGCCACATCCACACCCATACTTCATTTTTCATTGTAAGCAGATGCAAGGGGCCAAGATGGTCGCAAGGTTTGGGATGTACTTGCCATAGTAGTTAACAAGTCCTACAAACGAACGAAGATCTGTGGTGTCCATCAGGTTGGGTACCTGCTGAATGGCACGCACCTTTTCTGCCTTCGCGGTCCACCCAGTAACCGAGTTAGACCACCTCTCTTGCCAGGAAGACACATTCCGCCTGCCGCAAGCAGGTAGCAGACTCTCAGAACCATTTCAGCACTGCCTCAAAAGTTGTCAAATGCTCTTGTTCGGTCACCCCCGTGACGGACATGCCATCTAAGTAGACCACGACGCGTGGCAACCCTCTCAGGACATCCTCCATTACCTGTTGAAATATAGCACAGGCCGAGGATACACCGAAAGGCATCTGGGTATATTCATAAAGTCCTCTGTATTTATTGTAACATATTTCTGGGAGGCAGTGTCCACCTCGAGCAATAAACATTAGTGGCCCATGGCGAGTCTGGTGAACGAGCGTCCTTCCGCCAACGTCCCGTAAAGATCTTCAATGCGGGGATGGGGTAGCGATCCTACTCTCATCGCCATTTTTATAAGGCAACGAAGAAGTCCACAGTGAGCAGTTCAAAGTTTATTAGAATAGAATTTAGAATATAGAATTTACAGCGCAGAAGGAGGCCATTCAGCCCATTGAGTCTGCACCGGCTCTTGGAAAGAGCACCCTACCCAAGATCAACTGCTCCACCCTATCCCCATAACCGAGTAACCCCACCCAACACTAAGGGCAATTTTCGACACTAAGGGCAATTTATCATGGCCAATCCACCTAACCTGCACATCTTTGGACTGTGGGAGGAAACCAGAGCACCCGGAGGAAACCCCCACACACACACGGGGAGGATGTGCAGACTCCGCACAGACAGTGACCCAAGCCGGAATCGAACCTGGGACCCTGGAGCTGTGAAGCAATTGTGCTATCCGCAATGCTACTGTGCTACCCCAGCAATAACTATTATATACAACACATGGTAGATCCCAACGGGGTCTGTCTTACCAGTGTCAAACTGGCCGGCTTTATATCCCATACAGCTACATGTTGTTTAGAAGTCCCCTGCATCCTTAACAGGGAACTCATATTCTGCAACGTTCATGGGGAAGCAAATTGTTCCCCCCCCCTTAAGACCCTTGCGGGTTATAACACCCCCGTTAAGGGGCACTTCTTCACTTGCAAACATTGGACTTAGGGCCAGGAATAAGCTATCCAGCCCTTTGGGCCTGCTTTACCATGTACCATCAGTGGCCTCTCTGTCTGGTGGGATGTTTTAGATTGACGAATAAATATTCGCCAAGACACCAGGGAACTATTTGAATAGTACCCTGCATTCTTTTATGTCCAGCTGAGGGAACGGATGGCCTCAGTTTCAGAGCCTTCCGAAAGACTGCACTTCCAGTGCAGCGCTCCCTCAGTACTGCAAGAGCATTAGACTGACATTTGTGCTAAATTCTATCAAGTGGACTTGACCTTCTACTTTTGAGCTACACCTGACATGCTGCATTCTTCTCCCTTCATATTTATTGGGAGCAACTATCCCGGAATGCTATCATATTTGTAACTGGAAGGTTCATATCCTCTAAAGTCAGTGCGGATAAAAGTGATGCTTTCCCTACTTTATCTCCTGTTGTTTATAGAAATCCTAATCAGAGGATTTTGCAAACAAGGGTTGCATTCACCAGCACTACTAATCTACTAATCTATATGCTGATTGCAATGCTTTGAGAAAGCATCATACTGAGTAATTCAACATAACCCTGCTTTCGGGCTCGTATCATGCCATCCAATCAATGGTGGGGGCTGTTTGGCCCCGCCACTAACTAACAAAGGTTACCACACTTTTAACCTTGTAGTTTGTATCTGGCTGAAAAGTGGGAGGCGTGTTACTGAAGATTTTCATCTTGCACTCATCAGAGCAAATGCAAGAATACCAAATTTCAGACGATCACAACAATTTATACTGCACGAGGAAAGGGTGCTAATGGCTGGCAAGTCAACTCTGATTGGCCACGGCGTTGCCATGCAGAAATCAACGGGGAACTATAGGCGCCCAAGCTCCCGTGTAATTCAAAAATGGTGCAAGGCTTGAACCTATTCCTTTTGTTTGCAGGGAACTCCATTTGCCACCTCTCAGCCCAGCTCTGCAGCTTATCTATGTCCCTCTGTAACCTGTAACATCCTTCCGCACTGTCTACAACTCCACCGACTTTAGTGTCGTCTGCAAATTTACTCACCCAACCTTCTGCGCCCTCCTCTAGGTCATTTATAAAAATGACAAACAGCAACGGCCCCAGAACAGATCCTTGTGGTACGCCACTCGTAACTGAACTCCATTCTGAACATTTCCCATCAACCACCACCCTCTGTCTTCTTTCAACTAGCCAATTTCTGATCCACATCTCTAAATCACCCTCAATCCCCAGCCTCCGTATTTTCTGCAATAGCCGACCGTGGGGAACCTTATCAAACGCTTTACTGAAATCCATATACACCACATCAACTGCTCTACCCTCGTCTACCTGTTCAGTCACCTTCTCAAAGAACTCGATAAGGTTTGTGAGGCATGACCTACCCTTCACAAAACCATGCTGACTATCCCTAATCATATTATTCCTATCTAGATGATTATAAATTGTATCTCTTATAATCCTCTCCAAGACTTTACCCACAACAGACGTGAGGCTCACCGGCCTATAGTTACCAGGGTTATCTCTACTCCCCTTCTTGAACAAAGGGACCACATTTGCTATCCTACAGTCCTCTGGCACTATTCCTGTAGCCAATGATGACAAAAAAATCAAAGCCAAAGGCTCAGCAATCTCTTCCCTGGCTTCCCAGAGAATCCTAGGATAAATCCCATCAGGCCCCGGGGACTTATCTATTTTCACCTTGTCCAGAATTCCCAACACTTCTTCCCTACGCACCTCAATGCCATCTATTCTAATAGCCTGGGTCTCAGCATTCTCCTCCACACGTTATCTTTTTCCTGAGTGAATACTGACGAAAAGTATTTATTTAGTATCTCGCTTATCTCCTCAGCCTCCACACACAACTTCCCACCACTGTCCTTGACTGGCCCTACTCTTACCCTTGTCATTCTTTTATTCCTGACATACCTATAGAAAGCTTTTGGGTTTTCCTTGATCCTACCTGCCAAAGACTTCTCATGTCCCCTCCTTGCTCGTCTTAGCTCTCTCTTTAGATCCTTCCTCGCTTCCTTGTAACTATCAAGCGCCCCAACTGAAACTTCACGCCTCATCTTCACATAGGCCTCCTCCTTCCTCTTAACAAGAGATTCCACTTCTTTGGTAAACCACGGTTCCCTCGCTCGACCCCTTCCTCCCTGCCTGACTGGTACGTACTTATCAAGAACACGCAATAGCTGTTCCTTGAACAAGCTCCACATATCCAGTGTGCCCAACCCTTGCAGCCTACTTCTCCAACCTACACATCCTAAGTCATGTCTAATGGCATCATAATTGCCCTTCCCCCAGCTATAACTCTTGCCCTGTGGGGTATACTTATCCCTTTCCATCACTAACGTAAAGGTCACTGAATTGTGGTCACTGTCTCCAAAGTGCTCACCTACCTCCAGATCTAACACCTGGCCGGGTTCATTACCCAAAACCAAATCCAATGTGGCCTCGCCTCTTGTTGGCCTGTCAACATATTGTGTCAGGAAACCCTCCTGCACACATTGTACAAAGAACGACCCATCTAATGTACTCGAACTATATCTTTTCCAGTCAATATTTGGAAAGTTAAAGTCTCCCATAACAACTACCCTGTTACTTTCGCTCTTTTCCAGAATCAAAGCTTCTTCAATAGCGACCTCTAGTGTCGAGAAGGACAAGAGCAGCTGGTGCATGGGAACACCATCGTCTTTCAGTTCCCATCTGAGTCGCATGTGCACCATCCTGACTTGGGCATACATCACTGTTCCTTTGTTGCCTTTGACTCAAAATTCTGGAACTCCCTACTAACAGTACTGAGGGAGCAACTTCACTGCACCATCTGTAGCGGTTCAAGGAGAATATTCACCATCTCTTTGTCAAGGGCAACGAGACGTTGGCAATATATGCTGACCTTGCCAGCAATGCCCACATCTCTGCTGAGAAAATGGCTATCATTGGTCCGGAACCATAGCACTGCTGGATTCAGTCACCCAATCAATGAATACCTTGCTTAAAGTCAATGTCCCCTCCAACCCCACAATTCCCTGAGTATTTCCGCACTCCTCAAAAGCTGGCCTCTTGTGCATTCGCAATCATAATTGCTCCACCATTGGCGGCTGTACTTTCAGTAGCCTAGTGCTTAAGCTCTGAAATTTCCGCCCTACACATCTCCGTCTCTTATCTCACTCTCCTCCTCCTTTGAGATACTTCTGAAAACCCACATCTTTGCCAAAGCTTTTGGCCATCCCGTCTAAAACCTCCTTTCGTCGCTCAGTGTCCCATTTGTTTTGTAACGCTCCTGTGAAGTACCTTGGGTCGTTTCATTACACTAAAGATGCTATATAAATGTATAGTTGTTTCTGGAAGCTCTTGGCCTTTAAATTAGATATCCAGAAAGAAATAGAATTAGAACAGAAGGGGATATAATGTAAAGGATGTTGGTGGAAAACATAAACAACCTTGAAGTTGAGGCACTTAACAATGAAACTCTGCCCTAAAGATTCTTCAGACAGGTTTCAGAGCACTTTCTAAGTACACCGCTTAATTAAACAGCGTGGCAGTCATACAACAGTTTGCCCACATTGTACCTGTGCAGGGAATTATTTTGTTATCAGTGATCTAAAACAACACTGCCTCTGTGATGTTTCTGACATTTCAAACGATCCCTGTCTTGAGGCACATTTCCATTTCTTTTCAAGGGACCCCAATGTTTGCATTGTCGTTCTTCACACTTGGCACATGCAAGGGGGAAATCTCAGGGGTGCCGCAAGAGAAAGATATTGAACTGGAAAAATCTGATATGTTGCCTGAGAAGATTTGAGGTTCAGAACATGTTAACAATGCTGATGTTAAGCATGCATTTATAATGCTACTCTTTAGTAGCGTCACAAGTAGGCTTACGTTAACACTGCAATGAGGTTACTGTGAAAACCCCCTAGTCACCACATTCCGGCACCTGTTCGGGTACACAGAGGGAGAATTTAGAATGTCCAATTCACCTAACAAGCACGGCCTTTGAGACTTGTGGGAGGAAACCGGAGCACCCGGAGGAAACCTACGCAGAACCGGGGTGAACATGCACACTCCACACAGACAGTGACCCAAGCGGGAATTGAACCTGTAAACCTGTTTCAGAGGCTCAGCATCAGGCTGGCACCCTGCTGGGTCCTGGGACCAAGCAGTCTTCCAACTGCTGTCTTGCCTGGGGGTTCCTGCTTCCACCAGATGTGCATCAGCGATTGTGTGGTGCTCACCAGCTTGTGCCCCAGAAGCTTGTCCACTAACGTTTCCCACCGAGGTGTGTGTATCTGTGCTGGTGGAGGGTGGGCATGAAATGAAATGAAAATGAAATGAAAATCGCTTATTGTCACGAGTAGACTTCAATGAAATTACTGTGAAAAGCCCCTAGTCGCCACATTCCGGCGCCTGTTCGGAAGGGGAGGCTGTTACGGGAATCGAACCGTGCTGCTGGCCTGCTTTCAAAGCCAGCTCTTTAGCCCAGTGTGCTAAACAGCATGACGGCTGTGACACATCGAGTTTGGCATCCTCGGAGCTCTCCTCCAATGTGATCTCATGGGAAGCATGGGAAGGGGTGGGGGGAGGGGTGCAGGGATCCCCCCCTGATGGGCTGGCACCGTCGCTGAGCTTTGACAAAGAGTCATCGGACTCGAAACGTTAGCTCTTTTCTCTCCCTACAGATGCTGCCAGACTTGCTGAGATTTTCCAGCATTTTCCCTTTCGTTTTGGGGTCTTCTATTGCCTCCTCTTTGAGGTCTTTGCTGCCTGTGGATCGCTTTTGATAGTTGCCCTCTATCTGAGGTCTGTCTTTTACCCTCTTTGTGATGTCTTCTATTACCCACAATCTAAGATCTTCTTTTGCCGTTTTCCTGGGGTCTTCTATTGCCTCCTTTCTGAGGTCTTTGTTGCCTTCTCTGAGGTCTCCCATTACCTCTTCCTTGTGGTCTTTGTTGCTTATGGACCTATTTTGAAAGTTGCCCTCTATTTGGGGCCTTCTCTAATTTTCTTCTCTATAGCTGTTTGTACCTTCTTCTGGGTTCCACTTTAAGTGCATTGCAACTTTAAATGTATTACCTCTTTATACAGTTATTACTGCTTTAAGACTATCATCCTTTTTCACAAAGCTGTCAACAGATGTTGGCTTTTTCTCCATGCTTTTGGAGTTCAAGCGCAAATCTGGCTGCTCTTTTTTTCAACTTTAAAAACTTCTCCTTTAACTAAAGGGAAGCACTTTCAGCATTCTCTGGAGGTTTTTTCTGGTCGTTTGGAGGGTCAGTTTTTTCGTCTTGTTTTTTTTTAAAGTGCCGTTTTTTTGTCTACCGGCACTCCCCTGGGCCAATGGGACCGCTGTTTTTATTTTAAACTTCACTTTTTTTTAAATTTGAGAATTTCTCTGCCTGATTGAAGTTCATCAGTGCAGGCAATATTGCCCCTGAATCCCTGCAGAATCTGCCCCAACCCTACATATCGAGAGCCTGTCACTCAGCTTCAGCTTCTTGATTTCCCCGCACTTCGGAAGACCTCGCTGCAGTTCACTTGGGGCATTTTTTAAAAACTGAAACATGGCTTTCTGTGTGCTCTTATTAAAAAAAACTTTGCAGCTGTTTCTTTTACCCAAGTTCTATTTTTTAAACTTAAAGCCACGGCTCTTGATTCAAACGGCTATTTTATTTTTTTAATACTAATTTTTCTAAACTTTTGATTCTGCTGACTAATTCAGTGTTGTTCTGTGTCTGTCCATCAGCCTCTCAAATACACTGAGCCTCTTGGACCGCCTCCTAGTGTACAAAAGTGGAAGTACTTCACTGGTATTTCATTCACCTTTGTGGATTTCGACCCTGAGGACTTGCTGTGTTTTCTCCATTGCTCACCCATCTTCTAACTAGCCATCTGTTCGGATTCAACTTTCCTCGGGGTATGGTAGTATCTCAAATGGGCCTATTCACCCAAAGAGAGACATTCTCGTGAGTATTTTTTTCCAACTTCCATTAAAATAGGATGCTCGCAGCTGACAGACCAGAGGCAGCGTCATGATAATTTTATCCTCATTACATCTGGTGATGAAGCATTTTAACCAACTTCATTCATGAACATAACATGTATTTATTAATAAGGATTGTACAGCAGCTTCATAGCTGTATTAGCTTCCTACATGCCACTTTGCCTAAGGGGACTCCAACCCCTGGAGTAATCATCCACGAGTCCCATTTGGTCACCCCAGCCAGGCGACCCTTGTTTTGCTGTGTTTTCAATTAAAGGGACAATCAATTGGCTTCTGAAAATATGGCAGCCACCTGACAAATAATGAAAGCACCTCTGAGAAAGAATGCTGTGAGAAGAATGGGGCAGCGCGGTAGCACAGTGGTTAGCACCGTTGCTTCACAGCTCCAGGGTCCCAGGTTTGATTCCCGGCTTGGGTCACTGTGTGGATTCTGCACGTTCTCCCCGTGTGTGCGTGGGTTTCCTTCGGTTTCCTCCCACAGTCCAAAGATGTGCAGGTTATGCGGATTGGCCATTCTGAATTGCCCTTACTGTCCCAAAAAAAAAAGGTTAGGTGGGGTTGCTGGGTTACGGGGTTACGGGGATAAAGGGGATAGGGTGGAAGGGTGGGGCTTAAGTAGGGTGCTCTTTCCAAGGGCCGGTGCAGACTCTATGAGCTGAATGGCCTCCTTCTGCACTGTAAATTCTATGATATGGAATCAAAACATAAACTATGTTTCTCCCTTCTCAGATGCTGCTGGGCCGGCTGTTTATTTTTTACAGCGTTTTCTGTTTTTATTGCTGCAGCCTCTCACCTGGCCATGGCTGGAGTTCCTCACTGGTTGAAGGTTTCCCAACCTGTCAGTTTCACTGAGGAACCTGTTCTCCCTGTGCACTCATCTGGTCGACCCTCTCAAGTTGCTGACAGCTCAGGAAATAGGTACGCGGGATGGTAAAACCAGAATGGTTACTGTGCAGTTTTGGTCTCCCTATCGAAGAAGGGCGAGTCTTGCAGGAGAAGGAGTGCAGCGAAGGTACACCAGGCCGATTCCTGGGATGGCAGGATTGTCGTATCAGGAGAGATTGGGTGGACTGGACCTGTATTCACTGACATTTAGAAGAATGAGATGGATTGCATTGCAATGTCTGAAATTCTGACAGGGCTGCGCAGACTGCATGTTTCCTCTGGCTGGAAGACCTGGAACAAGGGTTCACAGTCTCCGGATGCAGGGTAGGCCATTCAGGACTGAGATGAGAAGAAATGTTTTTCACTCCGAGGTTAGTGAACCTGTGGAATTTTCTACCAGAGAAGGCTGTGGAGGCCAAGTCATGAATAGATTTAAGAAGGAATAAATAGATTTCTAGACTCTAAAGGAGTCAAGGGGTGTGTGGAGACCATGGTAGGATTGTGTTAACCATGATGTAGAGATGCCGGCGTTGGACTGGGGTGAGCACAGTATGAAGTCTTACAACACCAGGTTAAAGTCCAACATGTTTGTTTCAAACACTAGCTTTCGGAGCACTGCTCCTTCCTCAGGTGAATGGAAGGAGCAGTGCTCCGAAAGCTAGCATTTGAAACAAACCTGTTGGACTTTAACCTGGTGTTGTAAGACTTCTTACTGGATTATGTTAAGGTAGAGGATCAGCCAAGATCCTATTGAATGGCGGAGCAGGCTCGAAAGGCTGAATAGCCTAATCTTGCTCCTATTTCCTATGTTTCTATTAGTAGCAGTTGATGGCCCCCATGAGTATTTTAATTACTTAACTGATAACTCCAAGGTGGGGTGCCTGCAAACTCGCCCAGCTGAAACTCAAAAGTAGGCAGGATAATGTTGGAATTCCTACCCAACATCCATTTTAAGGGATTTAACTCCCTTACACCTCCCGCTGCCTCAGGAGGTGTCTACACGCAGGCTTTGCCCTCTTCCAGGCTGAAGATACAGAAGTCTGAAGACCCGTACATTCAGACTTAGGAACAGCGTTTTCCCCACAGCTACTAGACTCCTCAACGTCTCCCCCCTCGGACTGATCTGTTCCCTGCAGACACTATTCACGATGCCCTATGCTGCTCTTGCTCACGTCCCATTTGCTTTGTTTGGCCCTTCTTCCGTGCTGTAACCATTTAATTATTTATCGGTGTACTGTGAACCTTTTCTCATTCACTGTAACTATCTAGTCTTCTTTTTTTGTCTACTGTGCACGTTTCCTTGGCCGCAGGAAAATACTTTTTCACTGTACTTCGGTACATGTGGCAAGAAAATCAAATCAAAATCAAATAAATCCTGACTGTTGGCGAAAGAGCCTTTTCCTCATCTCCAATATTTTTGCAACAAAGAAATAAAATTCTTCAAAGAACAGGACACAGTTTTATTTAATGCCCCTATGATTTTTACCTGGATTTATGGCCCTGGGTACTAATCTTCAATTTCTGGGAGGTTTCAAACCAATGCTGGAGAACCTTACCCATGGAGTGTCATAGCTAACCAAAGCTCACATCAGTGTTATTTAGATTTTCAATGGATCACTCAGGCTAAGGCATAAAGTGCCATAAAGAACTGTATATTTATAGTTGCAAGCATAAGTTGAATGAATCGTTCATCATTGTCCAACCATGAATAAAAATATGTATATTTATTTTAAAGAGGCACTTTGGCACGATTTTCAACAGTTGGATTTACCTCGTGTCGACATCTGAAGTTGCTTCCCCATCATTATTGACTACAGGTGTGGCCTAAGTAAAGTCAGCTGTGGGCAGTCACCAGCTGGACTGCATCAAGCCCTCCTGCTGCTCCTTCATAACTGTGCTGAAGTGTTATTGGCACTCCCTTTCTGGTACCAGGGCGTCTCCACTAATTGTCTAAACCCTTGGGAGGAAACAGTATTCAAAAGGAATTTTTTTTAAACTCGTACACGTAGCCGAGTGATACAAGTATACATGTACAGGATGTTGAGGGTCGATCAAATTAAGGTCTTTAAAGTGACAAAGGGATTCGATAGAAAGACTTGCAGTCATATAGATCCTGCGTTCATGACCTCCCTAAGTGTTGTACAACTAATTAATTACCTTGAAGCTGTTCTCTTTGAAGAAATGCAGCAGCCAATTTGCAGACAACAAGGTCCTCCAAACAGCACTGAGAAAATGGCCCGGTGCTTTTGTATTTTTGATGTTGTTAGATGCAGAGAAACTATTTCCTCTGGTGGGAGAATCCAGAACAAAAGGAGAGAATCTTTAAAATTAGGGTGAGGTCATTCAGGAGCGAAATCATGGAGTATTATTATCCCCCACAAAGAGTAGTGAGACATTGGAATTCTGTTTCCTGAAAGGCTGGGATGATGGCCCATCAGCCAGACTGAAGTTTGTATGCTTAGGGATATAGGGGAATGGTGGATAGATGGAGATGAGGCACACATCAGTCATGCTCTAATTGACTGGGTAGGTCACGTCCGACCGCGTGACATCCAATGGAACCCCATAACTTCAGTGAAAACATTTCTTTTTCTCTAGGGCTGAGAATTAGCAGTGTTTCTCTTGTCTCCACAATGAAAATCTAGGAGTCTGCCACACCAAGCTTAAAAGTGAAGAATGAACACGAGGGTCAAATACAGAGAGCATATGAAGCCACCTTTGGGTGCAAGGAGGAGAGATAACTGGGAAGGAATTACAACCCGCAATATCGGTGTTGGGTTAGTCATTTGGGCAGCACGGTAGCATTGTGGATAGCACAATTGCTTCACAGCTCCAGGATCCCAGGTTCGATTCCGGCTTGGGTCACTGTCTGTGCAGAGTCTGCACATCATCGCCGTGTGTGCGTGGGTTTCCTCCGGGTGCTCCGGTTTTCTCCCACAGTGCGAAGATGTGCAGGTTAGGTGGATTGGCCATGATAAATTGCCCTTAGTGTCCAAAATTGCCCTTGGTGTTGGGTGGGGTTACTGGGTTATGGGGATAGGGTGGAGGTGTTGACCTTGGGTAGGGTGCTCTTTCCAAGAGCCAGTGCAGACTCGATGGGCCGAATGGCCTCCTTCTGCCCTGTAAATTCTATGATAATCTATGATAATTTGATGTACAAAAGGAATGCAAAAGGAGGATAATTTGCCTCATTATAGTGAACACCACAGTCTTCTAAACGTTACAATCCTCTCTGTGTTTAGAGGATGTTCATAAGTGATCAAATTACCCAGTTATGATTTATGACACAATTTCCCCTCACAATGCCATAAAACACATTGTGGTTTACGCCCTATTCCAAACTGCGTTTACTGCCGTGAGTTTACAAATTGTTTTAGGTTCCTCGTCGCATCATTCTTAATTGATACCAGAAGTTTTAATCATTTATTTTCCTACTTACCTGTGCACTTCACCCGACAAAGTTTGATGTTCTCCCTTTTGTACAAGGTGGAGTGTTTCACAAGTGACATCACCTTGGGAAATTTTCAAAACTCAGAGTTAAATGGGCTGAACCCTTTTCGTGTTTCCGCCCGTAGAAAGTTGACTAATGCAATGGCGGATCTAAAAATACCCAGAGTTTGAAAATAACAGCAGTCAGAGTTTTCACGATATCATTCCAATGAAAATATCACTTCATACAGCACCTAATCACCCTGTGCCACACATGTGGAGTGCAGGGTCATAGCTTACAGTCAATGAGTTTGTGTTCCTTGGAAGCTTTTTAAATAAATTATCAGAATGGAGGTGGGTACACTAATTTGTTTCAGTCAACAATCGACTCCTGATAAGTTTATGCATATCTGTGCATGACTGCGTTTCAGAGAGTAAAATATTTTTAAATGCTGTTAATTCTGTATGTAATGCCTTTGATCAAGAAGGGAGAGAAGATTAAAGCAGATAACTAGAGACCAATTAGTTAAATGTCAATTGTGAGCAAACTTGGGAATCTAAAAATGAAAACACAACTAGGGAGAGGTGAAAAAGTTGTAGGTTAATTGAGGGCCAATTTGAATGTTTTTTCGAATTGTTCATGGGATGTGTCGGTTACTGACAAGGCCAGCATTGATGACATTATGAATGCGAGACTTTACAAGATGGTCATGTTTTAAAATGTCTCCTTTAACTTGAAGGTGAAACAGAATCTTCTGGATTGGGGTGATGGTGGACCTGCTACATCTTTGCCCAGTCACTGGTCCATGTGATCTAGTTGCCATGGCGAGAGCAATCCAAACCTAATTCTATTGAAAATCAAGTGTCAGTTTCCACACCTTGACACAGAAATGGGACAATTGCTTTTTGGACATGGATACTGAGACACACGGACACCAAAATAGAGGAATAATTCAGCTGCTGCTGTGAAGGGAAAGAAAATCTTATTTTGTGTTAGCAATCATAAGAAATGCTGATTCTTGTTCAAAACTAAGAAGGTGGGACAGGTGGGACTTTTGGAGGTTTAATGAACAAGGGGTGGGCCTTACTGATGGAACTGAAGTAAAGAAGGTGCTGGATGAATTTTATACCGCTATAAATAACAGTGAAATAGAATACCTGGAGGCCTTGTTCATCATGGCCGGGGACTTCAACTAGGCCAACCTCAAGAATGTGCTGCCAAAATTCCACCAACACATCTCCTATTCCACCAGAGGCGCCAACATCCTCGACCACTGCTACATAAACATCAAGGGCACCTACCGATCCATCCTCCGACCGCACTTCGGAAAATCAGACCATAAGAAGGTGCTCCTTCTCTTGGCATACAAGCAGAAACTTAAACAGGAGAATCCAGTTAAGAAGGTCGTGCAATGCTGGTCCGAGGCAACAGATGAGCTCCTACGTGACTGCTTGGAGTCAGTAGACTGGTCCATATTCACGAACTCAGTGACCAACCTAACTGAGTATGCCACCACCATTATGACTTCATCAGCAAGCGTGTAGAAGATTGCATGCCAAAGAAGGTAGCACATATACGTTCCCCCAACCGGAAACCATGGTTTAATCGTGAAATTCACTCCCTACTGAAGACCAGGTCTGAGGAGTTCAAGACAGGCGGCACTGACATAAACAAAAAATCCAGGTACGACCTCCGCAAAGAGAAAATACCAGACTAAACTAGAGTCAGAGACTAACGACGCAGACTCTCATTAGTTGTGGCCAGGCTTAAGCAACAGGCTATACCGCAAAGCCGAGTAGAATTTCCGCAGCAGTGCACCCCTCCCGAGAAACTCAATGCATTCAATGCTCGGTTCGAGCAGGAAACCATCAAACCACTGTCCACTGCCCCAGCAGCCTCGGCCACAACCATACCCACCATTACAGCTTCCGAAGTCAAAAGTACCTTTTTGAAAGTGAACTCACGGAAAGCGATGGATACTGACAGAGTCCCTGGTCATGCACTGAGATCCTGCGCAGACCAAATGGTGGGTGTATTCATGGACATCTTGTACTTCTCCCTACTCTGTTCTTAAGTTCCCACCTGCTTCAAGAAGACCACCATCACACTGGTGCCAAAGAAGAACCAGGCAATGTGCCTCAATGACTACCGTCCGGTGGCCTTGCATTCTAACATTATGAAATGCTTGAAATGGGTGGTCAAGAGACATATCAACTCCATACTCCCAGAATGCCCTGATCCACTACATTTTGCATACTGCAACAACCGGTCCACAGCGGATGCCATCTCCCTGTCCCTACACTCATCCCTGAAGCATCTCGACAACAAGGACTCCTACGTCAGACTCCTATTCATTGACTACAGATCTGCATTCAACGCCATAATACCAGCCAGGTTCATAGCAAAGCTCCAAAACCTAGGACTTGGCTCCTCCCTCTGTAACTGGATCCTTTTTTTTAAACTTCGAGTACCCAATTCATGTATTCCAATTAAGGGGCAATTTAGCGCGGCCAATCCGCCTAGGCTGCACATCTGTGGGCTGTGGGGGCGAAACCCATGCAAACACAGGAAGAATGTGCGAACGCTGCACTGACAGTGACTTAGAGCCGGGATCGAACTTGGGACCTCGGTGCCGTGAGGTAGCAGGGCTAAACCATTGCGCCACTGTGCTGCCCTGCAACTGGCTCCTTGACTTCCTGACCCATAGACCACAATCAGTAAGAATAAACAAGAACACCTCCTCCACAATAGTCTTTAATATTGGGGCCCTTCAAGGCTGTGTACTTAGTCCCCTACTGTACTCCCTACAGACACACGACTGTGTGCCAAAATTTGGCTTCAACTCCATCTACAAGTTTGCTGATGTCACGACAGTAGTGGGTCGGATCTTGAAAAACAATGAGTCAGAGTACAGGAGGGAGATAGAGAACTTAGTGGCATGGTGTAATGACAACAATCTTTCCCTCAACATCAATAAAACTAAAGAGCTGGTCATTGACTACAGGAAACAAAGTACTGTACACACCCCTGTCTGCATCAATGATGCCGTGGTGGAGATGGTTGACAGCTTCAAATTTCTAGGTTGAACAGCACCAACAAGCTGTCCTGGTCCACCCTTTTCGACGCGACGACCAAAAAAGTACAACAGTGCCTATACTTCCTCAGGAAACTAAGGAAATTCGACATGTCTACATTGACTCTTACCAATTTTTTCAGATGCACTATAGAAAGCATCCTACCTGGCTGCAGCCAGGTATGGCAACTGCTCCGCCAAAACCGTAAGAAACTACAGAGAGTGGTGAACGCAGCCCAATCCATCACACAAACCTGTCTCCCATCCATTGACTCTGTTTATACCTCCCGCTGCCTTGGGAAAGCAGGCAGCATAATCAAAGACCTCTTCCACTTGGGTTATTCTCTCTTTCTATTTCTTCCATCAGGCAAGAGATACAAAAGTCTGAGAATACACACTAACAAGTTCAAAAACAGCTTCTTGTCCGCTGTTACCAGACTCCTGAATGACCATCTTATGGACTGAACTGATCTCTTTACACATCTTCTCTACTGAGTAGTACTACACTCCATGGGCAGGAATCTCCCGCAACTGGCCGGATGGCCCCACGTCGGCGCCAAGAACAGCGCGAACCACTCGGATGTTGGGCCGCCAGAAAGTTGCGGAATCCTCCGTACTCCTGGGGGCTAGGCTGGCGCAAGACGGGTTGGCGCCCCGCCAACTGGCGCCGAAGTGCCGCCGCGAGTCGGCGCATGCACAGAACCGCCGGCGTGGTTCCGGGCATGCACAGACCGGCCGGCTTGTGTTCCTGCGCATGCGCAGTGGGTTCTTCTCCATGCCGGCCATGGTGGAGCCCTACAGAGGCTGGCGCGGAAGGAAAGAGTGCCCCCAAGACACAGGCCCGGCTGCAGATCAGTGGGCCTCGATTGCGGGCCAGGCCACCGTGGGGCTCCCCTCCTGGGCCGGATCCCCCCCCCCCCCCCCCGTGGACCCCGCTAGACGGCCGACATGCCAGGTCATGCCGTGATGGACCATGTCTATTTCACGCCGGCGGGACTGGCCAGGAAATTATGCATCGGCCCATCGGGGCCCGAAGAATTGCCGGGGGTGCCGACCCCTGACTGGCGCGGCGTAAACCCCACACCTGCCAACGAACCGGCGCCGGAGAATACGGCAATCGGCGTCGGTGGGGCGGGATTCATGCCGCCCCCGGGGATTCTCCGACCCGGCAGGGGGTCGGAGAATCCCGCCCCATATGTTTCACCCAATGCCAGTGTCTGTGTATTTACATTGTGCACTTATGTATATGCTATGTTTTCTCATGTATGGAATGATCTGTCTGGACTGTACGCAGAACAATACTTTTCACTGTACCTCGGTACACGTGACAATAAATCAAATGCAATTCAATTCAATTCAACTTGGTTCTGGAATACTCGGGTTGAGTGAAACATTTTGTAAAGGTGCTGGAAATTTGACCTGGTATGGCAGGGAGAAATGAGCATGTTGGAAGGGTTGAGTAATTTGCTACTCATTTTTGTAGTCCTCCCCATTTGCCGGAAGTGCAGTGCCCAGTAAAAGGAGCTTAATAATAATAATAATAATAATCGCTTGTTGTCACAAGTAGGCTTCAATGAAGTTACTGTGAAAAGCCCCTAGTCACCACATGCCGGCGCCTGTTCGGGAAGGCCAGTACAGGAATTGAACACACGCTGCTGGCATTGTTCTCATTACAAGCCAGCTATTTAGCCCACTGTGCTAAACCAGCATATTTCAATCTTATTAGATAATGTAAAAGCACTTTATTTTTAAGCGACATTTTATTTATGCTGCTTTTAGAATCCATAGAATTCCTACAGTGCAGAAGAAGGCCATTTGGCCCATCGAGTCTGCACCGACCCTCTGAAAAAGCACCCTACATAGGCCCACTCCCACGGCCTCTGCCCATAATCCCACGTATACTTTGGAAACTGACGGACACTTTTAACATGGTCAGTCAATCTAACCTGCACATCTTTGGACTTTGTTATAGATCTTTGTTACAGCAAAAGTCTTCAATCCTGTCCCTTAATACCATGTCCTTTGGTTAATTTCTGTTTATCGCCTGGAAATTCTCTTACGAAAGGGACAATGCTGGAAAATCTCTGCAGGTCTGGCAGCATCTGTAGGGAGAGAAAAGAGCTAACGTTTTGAGTCCGATGACTCTTTGACAGATGTAGTTGTGGATTGGCCATGCCAAATTGCCCCTTAATTGGAAAAAATGAATTGGGTGCTCTAAATATATATTTAAAAAACTTGGATACTGGATTCATTTTGTTTTTAAATCATGTTTTTATTGAAGTTTTATATTTTATACACTGTACATTCAACAAGGGTATGTGTATCAGTTACAATATACAAGAGATTTCCCTTGGTTTCAACCCTTCCTTCCCGGCCCCCCCGCTTTATCCCCTACCCCCTCCTTTTACTGTTTCAGGATCTTTTCTTGCGTTGCTTATTATACAGTTGGCGGTTATCTTCTATTTACATGTGTGCTGTGCTTTCCCCTTCCCCTCCCCCCTTTGTCATTTGGCCCACTCCCTTTCTACTACCCCCGCCCCCATCTCACTACTGTATAAGTCTTTCATTGTGGAATACGTCTTCTTGTGGCCTTGCTCTGGGCCCCCTCATATCTATTTTGGCTGTTTACCAGCCTCCCCCCTCCTCTCTCTCTCTGAACTCACACCCTCTCCTCCCTTTCCTGTCCGTTCCCAGCAGTTTCATAAGCTACTGAGTGCCCCCCTTCACCCCTTGCTCTATTGGCTATTGGCTTTGAACAGGTCCTGGAACAAGCTGGCGAATGGCTTCCTCGCTTTGTGGAAGCCATCCTCTGCCTCTCAGATAGCGTATTTGCTCTACTCCAGGTGGAGAAATTCAGACCGGTCTGCCAATCAGTCTGCAGCTGTGGGTGATGCTGCTGATCGTCAGCCTAACAGGATTCTCCAGCAGGTGATTAGGGAAGAAAAGACAAGGCCGTTGGCCCTCTTCCCCATGAGTACTTCTGGCTGGTCTGATACCCCAAAGACTTCCACTCTTGGACACGTCTCCACACTCGACCCACAACCTTGGCCTCGAAGAAGGCTGTCCAAAATCCGACAAATCTGGGGCATGCCCAGAAGATGTGGGCATGGTTGGCCGGGCCTCCCTGGCACTGTTCACATCTGTCCTCCACCTCTGGGAAGAACCTGCCCATTCTGTTTTTTGTCAGGTGCGCTCTGTGCACTTTCAGCAGAATAAGCCTTGGGCATGTAGTTGACACTGTTCAGTGCTTCCCTCCAGAGTCTGCATCCCTGGATTCATTGTTATAAGTGGAGTAGAAAATTTGTTTAAAACAGTCACTTGGAAACCTGAACTGGACTTTGAAATGCAAACCACTGAATATTGTGAAAGAAAGTTTTAAAACATTATTTTTGGAGTGGTGTTTGGAAACTATCATGCGGCAATCTGGGAGGATTTTGAGGAGCAATCCACAGGCATTCTCTTGGGATCAGAGTGGAGAGTTTATTTGACCACAGCCAGTCTGTGTGATTAAAGGGACTCTGCGTAAATGAGACCATTACAGTTTCAGATATACTTCGTAATACATCTTAACCTTAAAATCTGTGTAAATTAGTAAACTAAGGGGAATATTGCATCATAATCCAATTTTTCATGTTTAATAAATGTTCTTTATTGTTAAAACTAATTAGCGATCCTGTGACTCTGTTCCTCCACGTTTTATAAAAAAAGAAAACGTTGCGGTCTTTTGAGCTAGTGTTCCATTCTGGAATCTTCCCATCCACTTATAACACCAATTGGGATTGTAACAAGGGATTGTAACAATTGACCAACCCTAATTTCCCTTGAAAAGGTTGTGGTGAACCACTTTCTTGAACCACTGAAATCGACATGGTATAGATGTATCCGCAGTGTTGTTAGGAAAGAAGTCCCAGGATTTGATCCAGCGACGGTGAAGGAATTACAATACAATTGCAAGACGTGCTGATGTGTCTCGGTGGGAAACTTCTTGGTGTTGGTGTTCCTTTCGCCCTTGTCCTTCCAGGTGATCGAGGTCACAGGTTTTGAAGATGCTGTGGCCAGATGAGATGTCAGTATTGTAGCTGCACCAGAACTGCTTGGCTAGAGACACGACTAGTTATAGAGCACAGGCCTTCACCACGACAGCCAGGATGTTGTTGTTGCTACCTTGCTCTGTTCACTGCATTCAGTTGTTTCTTGATATCACGTGGGGTGACTGAATTTAGCTGAAGACTGAAAGAGGTTGAGGTGGATCATCCAGTCATTAAACTAATGTTGGTCTCCTCATTTGGTCGTAATGCTGGATTGATTGCTTAGATAGATAAAGGGAATGCGATAGTAGTATATTTGGATTTTCAAAAGATGACCAGTAATGTGCTTCACAAAAAAGCATGTGTCAGGAGCAAGAATTGAATATTGATTGACAAAAGACGGCCTGAGTCGGTCCTGTTAGCTGCTAGTGGGAGTGGAAATTCCCGCCCAAAGAATCAGAGAAAATGGATGCTAGGTTTGGAGATAGGTTAGAAGTGGTGACCCCAAAGTGCTGGATCCACTTTTTATTCAAGATAGTTACAGATAATTTAGATTTAGATTCCGAGCTTTTGGGAAGAAACGGAATGGGCAACCGATGTTAGATGCAATAGGGTGGGTAATTATCGCGGGAGCAAAGAGAAGGAAAGACACTGACGACTGTAGACCAACAGTATTCTGATGTCTGTAAAGACTGATAACTTTAACAAAGGGATTCAAACTTCCAGTTATTAGCTGAAAGAATTAACTGACAAGATTTCACATTTTAAAGGTTTTATAGTGACAAATGACAAAAAACACTATTGACTAAACACTGCTTTTTGTAGGAAAATGATACTTTAAACTACAGAGAAGGGATTCCCCATTAAACTTTTAGCACGGCCAAAAATTGCCCGCTACTTTTATACATTAAGTGGACAGTTAAGTGGACACTTAATCCTCTGTGGTGAATGTGATTCACACCGGATTATAATCTGTATATACATGTGCCTATATTGTAAGTGCAGTCGCACTACCTGACCACCAGGGGGAGTAGCTCTGGGAATGCTCAAGAATTGTACTGGGCTTCTCCCTTGGTTCCGCCCAGGACTCCTCCCCCTGGAGCTGCTGTATAAAGATCAGTGCCACATGGTCAGCCGGCCAGTTCACCGAAAGTTCAATGGCTAACCGGCTGGCTCTGTTGTGAGTATATTAAATTGTTGGAACCGCTATTCTTTTTTTTAAAATAATTTTTATTGAAGAAATTTTTCAAAATACAAACATTTTAACCCCCCCTACATTTACATTTAAATTATAACAAAACAAAGTCAAACCCCCCTACTTAACAGAAAAAAGAAAAAAGTCCCCCCCCCCCCCCTACTCGCGCGTCCCCCCCCACCCCCCCCCCCCCCCCCCCCCCCCCGCCGGCGAACCGACAGTCAGACCAACTTATCGTTTCTAGCAGCGTCCTCGGGCAGGCCTTGCCCGTGCCACCAGGAACCGCTATTCTAATCCTACAAGCACGTGTCCGTAGAATTGTTGGTTCCAACATCCTCCAAGAATCAGTCTAAAAGTATTCTCAGCTCCCAGCGGCTTGCATCCTTTTAACTTTCCAAGCTAGGCAGCTTCTGACTCCAGAACTGATGTTCACTGTGAGGGTTACACTGTAAAGTAAAAGCAAATGACTGTGGATTCTGGAATCTGAAACAATAAGAGAAAATACTGGACCATCGCAGCAGGTCTGACAGCATCTGTAGAGAGAGAAGGGAGCTGACGTTCCGAGCCTGGATGACTCTCTGTCAAAGCCCAATTAGCTATCTTTGAACAGAACTCCCTTTCATCATAGAATTAAATGGACCATTTACAGCACAACTGTTTAAATCCCAATACTAACAATATTTTCTGGGACTTTGGGAGACTCGAGGTTTACTCAAAACAAGCTCAGAGGCTGTTTCCATTGTCTCCAAGCATAAAAACCTTGCATTTTCTTCCCAATAAAACAATCCAAGCCTTTCTTTGAACACTAACAATTAAATCACCCAGGCTTACTGTCAGGCAGACTTCAGGGCAGGTCAAATGACCCTCGATATTTACCCGAAATTTAAAGCTACAGTCCCAAAATATAATAATCCTATTAACCTCATAATTGTAACAACAGAGAGACTTAAGGGTTCAATGACAAAATTCCTTAATATTCAGGAAAAGGTAGAGAGAATCGTAAAGATCAAAATAATCTAGTGTTCATAGTACTTCTTGCAGAGTACCAGAATAAAGAAGCATTCATACAGTTGTTGAAAACATTGGTTAGACCACAGCGATTATATCGTGCACAGTTTTTGCTGCTCATTATAGAAAGGATATTAAAAACAGATAATGTACAGTGTAGATTCACCAGAATGATAATTTAGGATGGAAAGCTGGTTATAAAAGGAGTTGATATATCAGGATTATTTCCATAGGAGGAGTGAAGGCGAAGCAGATATCTAATTGAAATTTCGTGAGTAGATTTAGGTTTAGAAGACTTCCTGTGTCTAGAGATCCATGTGGCAGACAAAGCACACGCTTATGTTTGTTTTCCATTGTGTGCATTTCTTGGCACAGGCCTTGAAGCCAGATGTGGTATATCTGGATTTCCAGAAAGCCTTTGACAAGGTGCCACACAAAAGGTTGCTGCACAAGATAAAGATGCATGGCATTAAGGGTAAAGTAGTAGCATGGATAGAGGATTGATTAATTAATAGAAATCAAAGAGTGGGGATTAATGGGTGTTTCTCTGGTTGGCAATCAGTAGCTAGTGGTGTCCCTCGGGGATCAATGTTGGGCCCACAATTGTTTACAATTTACATAGTTGATTTGGAGTTGGGGACCAAGTGCAATATGTCCAAATTTGCAGACGACACCAAGATGAGTGGTAAAGCAAAAAGTACAGAGGATACTGGAAGTCTGTAGAGGGATTTGGATAGGTTAAGTGAATGGGCTAGGGTCTGGCAGATGGAATACAATGTTGACAAATGTGAAGTTATCCATTTTGGTAGGAATAACAGCAAAAGGGATTATTATTTAAATGATAAAATATTAAAACATGCTGCTGTGCAGACAGACCTGGGTGTACTAGTGCATGAGTCACAAAAAGTTGGTTTACAGGTGCAACAGGTGATTAAGAAGGCAAATGGACTTTTTGTCCTTCATTGCTAGAGGGATGGAGTTTAATACTAGGGAGGTTATGCTGCAATTGTATACGGTGTTAGTGAGGCCACACCTGGAGTATTGTGTTCAGTTTTGGTCTCCCTACCTGAGAAAGGACATACTGGCGCTGGAGGGTGTGCAGAGGAGATTCACTAGGTTAATCCCAGAGCTGAAGGGGTTGGATTACGAGGAGAGGTTGAGTAGACTGGGACTGTACTCGTTGGAATTTAGGAGGATGAGGGGGGATCTTATGGAAACATATAAAATTATGAAGGGAATAGATAGGATAGATGCGGGCAGGTTGTTTTAAGACTGAAGTAGATTTAGGACTGAGTTTAGGAGGAACTTCTTCACCCAAAGGGTTGTGAATCAATGAAATTCCTTGCCCAGTGAAGCAGTTGAGGCTCCTTCATTAAATGTTTTTAAGATAAAGATAGATAGTTTTTTGGGGAATAAAGGGATTAAGGGTTATGGTGTTCGGGCCAGAAAGTGGAGCTGAGTCCACAAAAGATCAGCCATGATCTCATTGAATGGCGGAGCAGGCTCGAGGGGCCAGATGGCCTATTCCTGCTCCTAATTCTTATGTTTTAGCTTGAGGGGTGTCACTCATGCAGTCATTCCTGAACAGGAGTGTCTCTTGCTCCTACCACCTACCATAGGCACGTTGGAAGGATTTGCCACCTGTTTGGTCGCATTATGAATGCACCTTGCATGGCCATCGAGTCCTCGAATGGGACTATGAACCCAGAACATATTCTGCCATTAAGGACAGCACTGCTCCACATTACCTTCCTCTGAGTGTTTTTGAAAAAGTGGTTATGGAAGGAATGTTTCTTCTGGTTGGTGAGCCAGTAAAGATGGGTCATCAGGAGAGGTTAGGAAAATTTGTTCGCTGTATGTGGTCTGGTGCCAAACCTCTGTTAATAGTGCTCTTGTGAAGCAGTTGTACTGTTTTGCTTCACTGTGTAACGGCTCAGGCAGAGGGGGGGGGGGGGGGGGGCGTGGTAGCACAGTGGTTAGCACAGCAGGTTCCAGGTTTGATTCCTGGCTTGGGTCACTCTGTGCGGAGTTTGCACTTTCTCCCCGTGTCTGCGTGGATCTCCTCCGGGTGCTCCGGTTTCCTCCCACAGTCCAAAGATGTGCAGGTTAGGTGGATTGGCCATGCTAAATTGTCATTAGTGTCCAAAATGGTTAGATGGGGTTACTAGGTTACGGGGATAGGGTGGAGGTGTGAGCTTGGGTTGGGTGCTCTTTCCAAGAGGCTGGTGCAAACTTGATGGGCTGAATGGCCTCCTTCTGCACTGTAAATTCCATTCTATCACTGCACCTTTTAAACTAACAGTGAATATATTTGGCGCGATGGAAGATACAGGATAAGGGGGAGAAGGGGAAAAAAAACCGAGGACAGTTTCAGATTTGTCTAGCAAAGAACCAATATAGTTGCCAAGGGCTGGATGGCCTCTGTCTGTTCTGAAATTGCCATGATTCCATATTTCACTACTTCTCCACATTCATTTAAATGCCTGAGCATCTTCGGCATAGTGTAGGCCATAGGCCTTTGCACCGAATGCAGATTCAGAACCTGCCACCATTTGAATGAGTTACAGTAGGTCAATTATTAGTGCAGAGCATCTCAACTTTATCCGATCCACTCCTCACCTGATGGCCTCATGTAGGTTCTTCCCAAATCAGGAGTTGGAAAGTTTGGTTGATGTTTTCTCTCTCCTCAATCCAGGGGTACAGAATATTTAGAAAAAGATCAAGCAACTAAATATAATTAAGGCTCCTTGCTCATGCATTGAAAATATATAATACTCACCTGTGTTATTGGGCCATATGGCCGAGATGCTTTCCTCAGTCTGTGCTAAGTTGGCCAACTCATGCAGTTAAAGTATGTATAAATGAGCTCTGAATTAGAGGGATTAAATAAAACAGTTCTAGCTACTAATCATTGTGAAACTAACTGAGTAAATTAATCCACAGTACAGCCGTAAATCAATGTGTTGGATTTATTAAGACGCGAGAAAAGACAAAACAAGTCTATGTACTTTAGTCAGATATCCCTCAGGTTTACCTTTAACTCTAAGTAATCTAAGTAAGATCTGATCACATCATCCCTAAGAATGATCCAGTTTTTATACCTAAATGGACAATGTCAGATACCTTGATCTGAATTTATCATTTCTGAGATTATTGCGATGGGATCCTCATGTACCTTCCTCGTGTCAAATGTACCACTGCACCAGTGGATTGCAACGTCCAACCACAAAACACCTATCACACTTCAATGTTGCTTGTTTCTTGTCAGTAGAAGGTAAGATAATGTTGCAAGATGATAAAAATTACATCTTAAACTGAAAACAAGATAAAATGTAGACAAGTTGGTTCCAAGCAAGTTTACACAAATCCTTTGATAGTTCTTAAATTGCATTAACCTGTCATCTCCCACTTACTTGGCATTTCCCCATGAAATCCAATCTGATCCAAATCATAACTTAGCCTCTATCACACAAACATATTCATTATACAAAGATATTAATATTGACTTCTGTGTCATCATACTATTTCTCTTATAGCATACATTATCCCATATTCACCATATTGGGGGAAAGCACATAGGTGTTATAGGCCATGGTTTAGAGAACCCCAAAGTGTATCATGGAGTTCACCTGACCCACAACCTTTAATAGATTGTGGTATGGGGAGTACACGGCCCACTCTACACAGCACAGCAGAAATGGAAAAATATTTTTTAAAGCAAAACAATGTTTATTCTATGAACTCAAATTAACTTTTTCAAAACATAGTGAACATCTTAGCAATCATTAATTCAAATACAACCCCCAAAGAATACAACACTAAGTAATCCTTTAAGCTTTCCTTTTAACATCCATAAGACTTAAAACACCTTTTACCAGAAGCACATTAGGTTTACATTCACTACTGAGAACATTTATAATTCTGAATTCATCAAATGATCAATAGATAGTCTTTTCATGGCAGAGAGATCAACAGTACAGCTGCTCTGTCTGGCTTCAGCTCTCACACTGAAAACAAAACTAAAACACACCCTGCATCAAACAGCCTAAAACGAAAGTAAAAAGCTGACACAGCCCAGCTCCACCCACTCTCTGACATCACTGTAGCAGTAAACACCCATTTCTTAAAGGTACTCTCACTACAGATATTTATATACACACCCATTTATAAACACCCATTTCTTAAAGGTACTCTCACATGACAGTGTCAGGTAGGGACAAGATCAGGACAGGGAAGTACAGTAGTTAGCACAGTAGTTAGCACTGCTGCCTCGCAGCGCCAGGGACCATGGTTCAATTCCATCCTTGGGTGACTGTCGCAACTGTGGAGTTGGCACATACTCCCCGTGTCTGCGTGGTGTTCCTACGGTTTCCTCCCACAGTCCAAAACTGTGCAGGTTAGGTGGATTAGCCATGCTAAATTACCCCTTAGTGTCCAGAGATGTGCAGGTTAGGTGGGGTTACAAGGATAGAGCGGGGGAGTGGGCCGAGGTAAGGTGCTCTTTTTAGAGGGTTGGTGTCGACTCGAGGGGCTGAATGGCCTCCTTCTACATCGTAGGGATTCTATGGACTGGCATTCACTATTCTAGTTAAATGGTGGTGAGCCAGTAGCTGTGGAGCTGCATTCCAACATGAGTTCTTCAGGAGAGCAAAAAATATGATTTTGAATAACTAAGAAGCCGGAGGTGGTGGGTGGTGTGGGGGGGGGGGGGGGGGGGGGGGGCGGGGGAATAATAGCTGAGGCTAAATGCTCTTAATTTAACAAAATCAATACATGGATTCCCGTATTATCCTGTAGTATTCACTATCTTGAAAATATTCTGTTGTAAAATTGAAAGGACTAGGATGCTGCATGGGGAGGGATGAACAGCTATTTATATCCACATGACTTGACTCCTAAGCAAGGTCACCCTCGGGAGTTGGAACGTAAACAGTATTTCATGCTCCCTCTGAAGTATCCTTTTCAATTTTGCACGTATAATAAATGGAAGGCCTTTTGAAAGTTGTTGGTGGGGTGGAGCTGAGTGAGACACGCGGACTACTTCATGATGTCATGAGGAAATGGTGTTGATATTTGAGAGCTTACCATAATAAGAAATGAAAGCGCCATGAAAGATCGTAAAAGTACAAGAGAAGTGAGAAGTTTGTGGAAACAACAGCATGGAGCGCGGCACCAGTTTGATTATGTTTTCACAAAACACAAATATAAAAATGACCAGCGTTGCTGTGATGACTCTCACCAATCCCTGGGCCATGTATTTCGATGATGACTAAATAAACTCCAACTCCTATTGAAGTGTAGGAGACTATATATAAATGCAATCAAAGGGAGGTCTGTACGTTGTTCCTTCGCCAGACGTTTTCGACACAAATGTGGACATTATGTACTGCCGTTGGCTCCAAATTCAAATCAATTATATCCAAACCTGTCCAAACACTGGAAAAAAATCGCCATCGAGAACTTTCATTTGAGTCTACGTCAATCTGTTTTCACTGGGGAAGGTTTGCCCCCCCCCCCCCCCCAAAGTAGGTTCCATTCGTATTCAGAAGTCAATATCGCAGGATAACAGCGAGATTTAAAAGCAAGCAATAGCTGAACCAACACAGGGCTTGTTGTGCAGATCAAAGAGATCTCTTTTGCTGTGGCTGTACTGCTGACCCTACATGGGCTGCTTGTTAATGAAGGCTGATGGCGTTGGCTTTGTGTGAGTGCCTGTGTTTTCTTTGGATCGGTTGCAGAAGGCTTTGATTATTTATGATCTGGGACAATGTGAGTGTTATGCTTCTGGTGCCTATTACTCACGCCTGAATGCCCAAAGCTTGACATTTAGGGCTCTGGTGCTTCTTTGATCTGTTCTGCACAAAGAGCCCTGGTCTCTAGAGGTGCTCCTCCCCACTGAAATGCAATCCCAGTGTCTCCGTGTCATTCTAAAAAGAGATCGAAATCACAGCAACGAGTGCTTGTGCATCTGTAGAACGACTTCAACAGGGCCTCCTGAAAGAGTTTCACTGAGCTGAGCAGCCAATATGAAATCATAACATCACGCTCGCAGGATAAAGGGGGGTAACTCAGCCCATCATGATTGTGCTGGCTCTTTGAAGAGTAATCAAATTCATCTCACTTCCAGTCCTCTCCCCATAAGCCAAGTTTTTCCTTTTCATGTAACATCCAATTTTTTTGCCTGAAAATTATAATCGAATTTCCTGCCAATCTGCGAGGCAGGTCTATTCCATCGCGTTATACAGTGATAGAGTTTTACAGCACAAAAATAGGCTCTTCGGCCCATCGTGTCTGTGCCAGCCATCAAGCACCCATGTATTCCAGATTGTAGCAATCCACTGCATTAAAAAAATCTCCTCATCCCCACCTCTAATTCTCTAAAACTGCAACCTCTAGCTACTGACCCTTCTGCTTCTATCAAACCATTCCAGGCTCTCCTCGGGTCTAGTGGCTGAGTGCTGAGAGACCCCAAGTCTGTGTCGAATCAGTATCTATCAGCTGAGAGAACAGTTTGTGCCGTTTCCCTCACCTCAATACCCAGTACCAGGGAAGGAGTTAAAACCAGCTTCCAGTTCCTGCTTGCAGTCTGATGGTTTCCAATGGAAGTGTAGGAACTTTGGAGGTCAATATTTTAGTAAGATAGCAAAATCATTCTGTGTTAGACTTGTAATAATCTTGGAGAATTACTAAATGGATGCTTTTGTCCTCCTGTTGTATATGTTATTTTCCTATTTGAGGACAGCAACTTTCTTCAGGCCATCTGTCCATGTGGCACGAGATGGTCACAAAGACGATCACAGTGTGTATTGGTTAACCCTCCAAAGATCATTTGCTTCCTTTACTTGATTAGTGCCTTTCCACAATGAGCTCCGGAACTGTGTGCGACTAGTAACGACAAACACATATTCCACCACCCTGTAGGGTGAATCTTAACACCATTAAAATCAATAAAATCAATGGGCAGCACGGCAGCACAGTGGTTAGCACAGTTGTTTCACAGCTCCAGGGTCCCATGTTCGACTCCCGGCTTGGGTCACTGTCTGTGTGGAGTCTGCACGTTCTCCCCGTGCCTGCGTGGGTTTCCTCCGGGTGCTACGGTTTCTTTCCACATCCAAAGATGTGCAGGTTAGGTGGATTGGGCATGCTAAATTGTCCTTGGTGTCCAAAAAGGTTAGTTGGGGTTACTGGGTTATAGGGATAGGTTGGAAGTGTGGGCTTAAATGGGCGCTTTCCAAGGGCCGGTGCAGACCCGATGGGTCGAATGGCCTCCTTCTGCACAGTAAATTGTATGATTCTATTATATGATTCCATTAATTAACAGAAACCTGTGAGAAACTCCCCGAGACTACAGTTACTCGCATTCGGCTCATTCATTTAATAACTTCTTAGTTAACTTGAGACATTTTGGATTTTAGAAATATATTTAATGGGTGTGTTTTTGAAAGATGGTTTCCTCCTTTCGCTGGATTCCAAAGCTCCTTTATACAGTTTTGCTTTAAGGCAAACCTATCACATAACGTTACACTGACATAACAATAATACCATCACCCACCATCTTTAAAACATGAATGTCTTTTAGCAACAATGTCTTCACCATCTGTAAAATTGAGATTGTTTTTTTCCTTTATTAAGTATCATTTATTGACATCAGAAAAAAATCTCTAATTCACTGCCAGGGTATAAAACGGATGTTGGTGGATTGGCTACCCTTTATATAAACTGTCTGATTTTCATTCCTATTTTCAGCCCCGAGTCGCCACATTTCGGTGTCTGTTCGGGTACACAGAGGGAGAATTCAGAATGTTCAATTTATTTAACAAGCACGCTTTTCGGGACTTGTGGGAGGAAACCGGAGCACCCGGAGGAAACCCACGCAGACACAGGGAGAATGTGCAGACTCCACACAGACAGGACCCAAGCCGGGAATCAAACCTAGGACCCTAGCGCTGTGAAGCAATAGCGCTAACCACTGTGCTACCGTGCCACCCAAGTGGAGAGTATTCCATTACACTCTTGAATTATGCCTTGTAGATGGTAGACAGGTTTTACTGAGTAAAGAGGTGAGTTACGCACCACAGAATTCCCAGCCTCTAACTTGCTCTTATAGCCACAGTATTTATATGGCTAGTCCAATTCAGTTCCTGGTTAGGAGTAACCCCAGGATGTTGATAGTGAGGTATTTGGAAAGATATTCATTGAATATCAAGAGGAGATGTTTAGCTTCTTTCTTATTGGAGATGGTCATTGCCTGGCACTTAGGTGACGTGAATGTTACTTGCCCAAGACTGAAGGTTGTCCACGTCTTGATGCATATGGGCAAAGACTGTTTCAGTATCTGTGGAGTTGCAAATGGTGCTGAACATTGTGCAGTCATCAGTGAACATCCTCACTTCTGACTTATGATGGAAGAAAGGTCATTGACTAAGTAGCTGTAGATGATTGGATCTAGGATACTTCCCTGAGGAACTCCTGCAGCAATGTCCTGGGACTGAGATTATTGACCTCGAACACCCATAACCATCTTCTAACTGTGGAGCCAGAGAAGAATGTATTCTATAACTAGCCAAGGTAACAGTCAGTTTCTGGGCTAAAGAGGAAGCATGGAGTTGCATCGATTTACATAGAAGTTACAGCACAGAAACAGTCTATATTGCCCAACTGGTTCATGCTGCTGTTAATACTGCACAGAAGGCTACTCGCATCCTTCTTCGTCTCACCCTATCTTCTAAGAAAAGTGTTGAATCACAGAAAATACAGTGCAGAAGAGGCCCTTCGGCCCATCGATGTATGCACCAACACATGAAAAACACCTGCCTTACCAACCTAGTCCCATTTGCCAGCACTTGGCCCATAGCCTTGAATGTTATGACTTGAGAAGTGCTCATCCAGGTACTTTTTAAAGGATGTGAGGCAACCTGCCTCTACCACCCTCCCAGACAGTGCGTTCCAGACCTCCAGGTAAAAGGTTTTCCCTCACATCCCCACTAAACCCCCTGCCCCACAACTTGAACTTGTGTCTCCTCGTGACTGACCCTTCAACTAAGGGGAACAGCTGCTCCCTAGCTATCCTGCCCACACCCCTCATAATCTTGAATAATCTTTTTTTTAAAATATATTTATTCACATTTTCAACATTTTAACATTTTAACAACAATACACAAACCCTGCCCCCCCCCCCCCCCCACCACCTAATGCCATATCCCCATCCTCCCACCCCTCAACGGCGACCAAGTCCCCAACATGCAAAACAAACAAACCCCACCCTCCCTAGCTCGAACCCATGATACCGATATTGGCATCACCCCCAGGCTGCCCTCAATTTAAAGTGCACTCGCAATTGGCTCCAAATCTATAGGATTACCCAAATACTTCTCCAGAGTGAACGGTAGCGGTGCCGTTGCCAGCACCTGCAATCCCAATCCTTTACAAGAGCATGCCTCCATCCGCACCCACAAAGCTTCCGCCTCCTTACTCAGCCCACACACCTTCCCTGCATTTACCTCTTAATAATAATAATTACTTATTGTCACAAGTTGGCTTCAATGAAGTTACTGTGAAAAGCCCCTAGTCGCCACATTCCAGCGCCTGTTCGGGGAGGCCGGTACGGGAATTGAACCCGCGCTGCTGGCCTTGTTCTGCATTACAAGCCAGCTGTTTAGCCCACTGTGCTAAACCAGCCCCAGATAATAATTGCTTATTGGCACAAGTAGCCTTCAATGAAGGTACTGTGAAAAACCCCTAGTCACCACATTCCGGCGCCTGTTTGGAGAGGCCGATACGGGAATTGAACCTGCATTGCCTCCAAAATCCCACCCCTATGTTCCCATCATTGGTTACCTGGTTATGTGCACCTTTTTTTCCATGGGATGTGGGCATCACTGGTGAAGCCGTCAATTGTTGCCCATTCCCTAATTACCCTTGAGCTCAGTGCTTTCTTGGCCATTTCAGAGGGTAGTTAACATTGAACCATGGCATTAATCCTCTGGCTGTTCACTGGCGGTGGCATTCTCTGGTCTCAGCAGCAGGGCTGCCAGCCCATGGGTTTCCTGGAGGCGTGGCCTGGTTTCTAGGGGAATTCCCATTCACAGCAGCAGAAGCAGAGAATCCCGCTGCCAGCAAATGGCGGGCCGCATCCCGCTGCTGGGAGTCATGTGGCCGGGAGGGTGGAGAATCCTGCTCCACATTACTGTAGGTTGGGAGTCACATACAGGCTGGACTGGGTAAGATTGGTAGTTTCCCTTCCCTAAGCGACATTCATAAACCAGGGGTGGAATTCTCCATTGCCCGACACCGATATCGGAATCAGCGATCGGGCGGAGAATCCACTCTGGGGCCCGCGCTGGCCAGCCATGCTCCACCTCTTCGGAACTGGCGTCATCGCCTCGTTGCGATGCCGTTGGTGCACCTTTGGCTGGCCCTCCCGCGATGCTCCGCACCTGATGGGCCCTGTTCCCGACGGTGCAGGACCCGTGTGGTCTCGGCCATGCAGGAACCCGGCCTGGTGGCTGCAGACTCTGTCCACACTCGGCGGGATCCGTGTCACTGGCCGGGGGGCTTCCACGAGGGCTGAGGGAACAGGTGGGGGGTAGCCAGGGGGTGGGCTGTGGGGTCACGAATGGCAGGTCGGGTTGGGTCCGTGCACAGCCAGAGCCATGTTGTACGGCGTGACCACTGTAGGCGGTCAGCCGTGCGCGTGCGTGGCCAGGGACCCAGCCATTTCCCGCCGTTTGTGGTGGGGGAACCCAGAGTTTCACCCGGCGCGAGGCGAGCCCCTCACCGGTCCTGGAATCACTGAGGGTTTCACGCAGATTTTATGGTCATAAATGACCACACATGCTCCGCTGGTGTCAGCACTTAGCCACTGAAATGGAGAATCCAGCCCCAGATGGATTTTTACAACAATGAATGATAGCTGTTATAGTCACCGTTAAGGTTTACAATTCAGATTTATGAATGGAATTAACATTCCATCCATCCTATTGTAGAAGTTGAGCCCATGTCCCCCAAACCATTAGCCTGGGTCTCTGGATCACTAGTTCAGTGACATTACCACAATGCCACCACTGCCTCCTCATAGCACAATGCCTTCCAACACCAATTGGAAAGAAAAAAACTCTATGATCTGAATGGATGATTATTGACTGACAGTTAAATAGTCTTTCTTATTATCTCCAGTGTTTTTATAACTAACGAAAACAGATGCCTAATGTTGATGCCCGATGGCCTCCTTCAGTCTTGCTGCAAAGTAGAGATTGAAGAGTTGGGGGAGACATGATGCATTCTTGCATACCGGGAACCACAAAGGCATTAGACACCTTACCACTATTCAACTATCTCCAACAAGCAGTAAGTGCAAGATTTTGATGAACTTGATTGGACATCCTTGATTGGTAAGCAAGTCCAGGTTGACTCATACTGTGAGACTGACTTTCTTCCTCAGGCAACTGTTCAATTTAATGCAGAGAATCTGTGATGTACGAGTCTAAGTTGAGGGGCTTGAAGCAGTATTTACACCACATTTACATCACAGCTACCACTTAGTGATTGGTTTACTTCTGTCAGGAGTTAGAATAGGAGCAAATGTTGCATTCGACCAACTGACAATAAAACAGAAATGTTCAAAGACAACAAACGTCTCAATTTTCACTAGTGGGATGTCCGAAACACAGGCGAAGGTCTAAACTTACTGGCGACCTTTTGGAGAAGTAGGATATGCTTTTGGAGAGATAAGGTACCCCTTTAGGTATGGTGCCAGACACTTTTGGAAGAGGTTAGGTGTCCTTTGGGAGAGATCAGGTGCCCTTTGAGAAAGGTAAGATACAATTTGGGACACGTCAAGTGCCCTTTGGAATTGTTAAAATTAGACGGGAATGTGCGTAAGAAAGATAGAAATGTGTTGAAACTGTCAAAAACAACTTCTAGAGAACATTAAAAGGCAGCTGTCAAAAGGAGATGCCAAGCTGTCAAGGAATTTAAATCGCCTGCCTTTGAAAATTAAAAAAAAACACCTGGAGGGTTAAATCAGTGCTTGCTATTTCACTCTGTCAGTTTATATAAGGTTGAGGGTTGACATTATGAGATTAGTGCTGCATGACTGGTTTAACAACCTGTCATTATCACAATAGAGTGCCTTTGTTTTATTCATTAATGGGATTTGGACCTTGGTAGCTAAGCCAGCATTTGTTGCCTATCCCAAGCTGCCCTTGGGAAAGTGGTGTTGAACTGCCTTTGTGAACCTGTGGTGCCACATGGCTTGGGTACACCTACAATGCTGTTAGTGAGAGAGTTCCAGGTTTTTGACCCAGCGACAGTGAAGGACAGGCGATATATTTCCATGTCAGGATGGTGAATGATTTGGAGGGAACTTTACAGGTGGCAGTGTCCCCATCTGTCTGCTGCCCTTGGCCTTCTAGATGGTAGTGGTCATGGGGTTGGAAGGTGTAGTGTCAGAAACCTTGGTGCATCTTGTAGATGGTACACACGGCTGTTACTGTGCGTTATTAGTGGAGGGAGTGAGTATTTAACATGGCGGATGGGAGGGTGTTGCAATCAAGCAGGCTGCTTTGTCCTGGATGGGATCACGCTTCTTGAGTGTTTTTGGAGTTGCACTCTTCCAGGAAAGCGGAGAGTATTCTATCATACTCCTGATTTGTGCTTTCTAGATGGTAGGCAGGCTTTATTGAGTCAGGAGGTGACTTACTTGCTGCAGGATTCCTACCCTCTTACCTGATCTTAAGCCACAGAAATTATATGGCTAGTCCAGCTCAATTTCTGGTCAATGGTAACCCTCCGAGATATTGATAATGGAGGATTCAATGATGGTAATTCTACTAGACGTCAAGAAGTCAAGGGGCAATGGTTAGATTCTCTCGTTGGAAATGGTCATTGCAAGTGAAACAAGCTCTACTTGCCACTTGTCAGCTCAAGCTGGGATATTGTCCAGGTCTTGCTGCATTTGGACAAGGGCTGCTTCAGTTTCTGAGGAGTTGTTAATGGTGCAGAACATTGTACAACCATCAGTGAACCATCTCCGCTCTTGACCTTCTGATGAAAGGAAGGTCATTGATGAAGCAGCTGAAGCTGGTTGGGTCTAGGACACTGCCCTGAGGAACTCCTGCGGTGATGTCCTGAAACTGAGATGATTGGCCTCCAACAACCACAGCCATCTTCCTTTATGCTAGGTATGAATTCAACCAGCAGAGAGATTTTCCCCTAATTCCCATTGACTCCAGCTTTGTTAGGGCTCCTTGAAGCCACACTCGGTCAAATGCTGTCTTGATGTCAAGGGCAGTCACTCTCATCTCATCTCTAGTGTTCAGTTCTTTTGTCATGTTTTAGAATCACAGAATACAGTGCAGAAGAGGCCCTTCGGCCCATCGAGTCTGCACCAACACACAAAAGATACCCAACCTGCCTACCTAATTCCATTTGCCAGCACCTGGCCCATAGACTTGAATGTTATGACGTGTCAAGTGCTCCATTCAGGTACTTTTTTAGAGGATGTGAGGCAACCCGCCTCTACCACCCTCCCAGGCAATGCATTCCAGACTGTCACCATCCTTTGAGTAACAAGGCTTTTCCTTACATCTCTCCTAAACCTCCTGTCCCTCACCTTGAACTTGTGTGCTCTCGTAACTGACCTTTCAGCAAAGAGGAACAGCTGCTCCCTATCGACCCTGTCCATACCCCTCATAATCTTGTACACCTCAATCAGGCCGCCCCTTAGTCTTCTCTGCTCCAGTGAAAAAGCCCAAGAGTATCCAACCTCTCTTCAGAACTTAAATGTTCAAGCCCAATCAACATCCTCTAGAATCGTCTCTGCACCCACTCCAGTGTAATCACATCTTTCTTATAATATGGCGACCAGAATTGCACACAGTTCTCCAGTTATGAACTCACCAAAGTTCACCAACTCCAACATGACCTCCCTGCTTTTGTAATCTATGCCTCGATAGATAAAGTCAAGTGTCCCATATGTCTTTTTCACCACCCTATTAATCTGCCCTCCTGCCTTCCGAGATCTATGGGCAAACACTCCAAGGTCTCTTTGTTCCTCAGAACTTCCCAGTGTCAGGCCATTTATTGAATCCTTCCTTGAATTACTCCTTCCAAATTGTCTCACTTTTCAAAGTTAAATTCCATCTGCCACTTTTCTGCCCATTTGACCATCCCGTCTATATCTTCCTTTAACCCAAGGCACTCAATCTCACTATTAACCACCCGGCCAATCTTTGTGTGATTCGCGAATTTCCTAATCTAAACTAGGGGATTTTCACAGTAACTTCATTACAGTGTTAATGTAAGCCTACTTGTTACAATAAAGATTATTATTATTATCTTACCCCCCCCCCCCCCCACGTAATCATCTCTGTTGTTTGCATAAATGACAGACAAAAAGGGGCCCAGTACAGATCCCTGTGGTATGGCACTGGACACTGGCTTCCAGTCTCCAAAGCAGCCGTCTGTCATCACCTTCGTCTCCTACAGCTAAGCCAATTTTGAATCCACCTTATCAAGTTACCCTGTATCTCATGTGCATTTGACTTCTTTATAAGTCTCCCATGTGGGACCTTGTCAAAGGCTTTGCTGAAATCCATGTAAACTCCATCAACTGCATCGCTTCTCGGCCTTTTGGCTAAGTGAGCACGTGGTCAGGAACTGGTATGTCTCTCTTGTGGCGACCATGAATTGGATTCAATTTGAATTGTTTTTTGGAGCAGGCAAGGAGCTGGATTGGGGTTCTGCCCCCTGTCCACACTCTGCGCTCTGGCTTTGTAACTCTGATAAAGTAATTTTAAAAAACGACATCAACTGCACTACCCACATCAACACACCTGGTTGCATGCTCAAAAAATTCAATCAAATTTGTTAGGCATGACCTCCCTCTGACAAAGCCATGTTGACTATTCTTGATCAAACCTTGCCTCTCCAAGTGGAGATAGATTCTCTGTTTAGACAGTTCACAGTTTGATTGACAGCTCTATCTGCTTATAATGTCTTTGAAGTGGCACTATAAATTATAATGCTTTATTTGTTAAGGGATTAAAGGAAAGTAAATGTAGTGAATGGTGTTTTTTAAGATAGCAAATTCAATAACAAACACTTAAGAACTTTATTTAATCTCAACATGAGCTCGGAGGTCTGTCCATGGTGGATATTGGGTGTGTTGTTGACATAGATGATGTAAGGGCAAAGGATGTGTGTATGCATGGTTTGGTATGAGCTGGCACTAGGTTGGTATAGGGTCCAAAATTGACTATGAAGATGAGTGAAGGGGGATGGGTTGGCATATGAGGGACCATGGGTAGGTGAGTGGAGTGGACACAGATTGGCATGATGGGCATGGGGAGTGTGAGGGTAGTTGAGGAGGTGCGTGGAGTGCCCACCCCACCCCAATGCCCCCGGAATGAAAATCCGAACATTCACAGCACTTTCCCCCAGGTCACTTTTGCGGAGCCAGGAATTAATCTGGCTCTGGGGTCCACACCTAGGAGCAAAAATTTGTTTAATTCACTACTATCTTTTTCTCCATAAGATAAATCCTCAATTCTGGGAGACTCCAGGCCCAACCTGGAGCGTTGCTAAGCCAATTTGTTGGAGCAACAATAAAGAGGGAGTTGACAATGCACATTTAAAAAAAGAAATAAAATTGTGTACAAGACTGTTGAATAGAGAGTTCTCACCGAATATTCACTGTCAGCTCCTGCTACCTCCCAAAGGTGTTATGGAAATTGGATTGTTTATGGAGCCTGAATAGACCACGGCTTTGAATGATTAGACATTTTCCAGTTTAACACGTCAATGAAACACAGCAGTTAATGGAGCAATCAGAACAATGGAAAAATATACTCTTGATGCTCAATTGTGGTGTTGCTCTGATTCCCTCAGTGACACATTTACTGGAATGTGGAGATCTCAGTTTGAAAATATCTATTAAAATTTCTGTTATGTTAGATTAGTTTGTAACCGCAACCACCAGGAAATGAGATTTTCCCAACTGCCTCAGCTTTATTGGTTTTCCACTCGACTGGTATTATGCACATTCTGAGCTTGAGATACATCGTCACATTCCTATTTCATCTGCAGTGTGGTCTTTAGCCGTTCTAGAAGTGGAACAAATGAAACATCAAGTCGAAGGGTTTCAGACAACATCTGAAGCCCAAATGAATTAAAGGAGCCCACCACAGTACAACCACACAGGAAAATACGGGTCCCAATTTGTGCAGAGCAAGGACCCACAAAGAACAATGAGATGATGACCAAATAATGGCAGAATCACACAGTGCATAAGAGGCACCTCGGCCCATCGAGGCTTCACCGACACGTGAAAAACACCTGACGTACCTACCTAATCCCATTTACCAGCACTTGGCTCATAGCCTTGAATGTTATGACTTGAGAAGTGCTCATCCAGGTACTTTTTAAAGGATGTGAGGCAATCTGCCTCTACCACACTCCAGGCAGTGCATTCCAGACCATCATTACCCTTCAGGTAAGAGATTTTTCCTCATACCTCCCCTAAACCTCCTGCCCTCACCTTGAATTTTTGTCCACTTGTGACTGCCCCTTCAACTAAGGGGAACGGTTGCTCCCTATCCACGCCCCTCATAATCGTGTACACCTCAATCACGTCGCCCCCTTAGTCTTTTCTGCTCCAACAAAAACAACCCAAGCCTATAGAACCTCTCCTCATAACTTAACTGGTCCATCTCAGGCAACACCTTGATGAGTCTCCTCTGCAGCCCGTCCAGTGCAATCACATCTTTCTTATTATGGCAACCCAAACTGCACACAGTCCTCCAGCTGTGGCCTATTTTAGGAACGGATTGAGGGATAAATATTGACCATGTGGGAGAACTCATCTGTTCTTCTTCAATAGTGGCATGGAGTCTTTAACATTTTCTTGGGGGGCAGACAATGGGGTGGATTCTCCATTATTGGGACTATGTCTCCATGCCGGCGTCAAAACGGTAGAATTTTACACCAGAAAAACTTGGTTCAAAGGGACATGAATTCCAAGCCCTGCAGGGGCTAGCAGGGACCCAGAGTCAATCTCGTAGCTTTTGCTGCAGATTCGGGCCCCTGCCGTCCGGGTTGGAGGCCGTGCATGCGCACGGCAGTGGCCTCCAGCGGCTGCCCCGTGCTCCATGGCGGACTCAGACCGCGGAGCTAGACCCACAAAAAAGTCCCCCTGATCGGTCGCGCGCCCGACCCTTAACCCCCACGCAAGCACTCCCCGTCCGCCTATAAGGCACCCCTGGCCTCTGATTAGCCCGCCCCCGACCAGGGTGGCCGCGGCTGCCATGCGCGTATCCCGACTGGCTGGAGCACATTAGCTTCACGCGGGACTTCGGCCAGTTGGGGGTGGAGAATGGCTATGCGGGGCTCTGGCAATGGCCCCAGGTATGTCCCAGGTGGTGTGCGCCGCTTTTTGGGGTCCACAGAATCGGTGAACCGGCGCGGTCCCGATTTCTTGCAGGAACATCGATTCTCCGTCCCCCGCGCCGGCCGCGATTTCAGCGTGAGAGTGCGAAGAATCCAACCCAATATCTTGATTTAAAAATGTAACTGAAAGATGGCTGGCAATGCAGTACATGCTCAGGGTTTGTTGGGAGGATGTTTGAACTTCTACAAGTGGGTGTGTTTGGGAGCAGGTGTTGGGGGGGGGGGGGGCGGAGAGGGCGCGGTGGTGGTGGGATGGGGGTGCAGTTGGTTGTTTAAAATGCTGCTATTGACAGTGATGGCTCCGGCCCACCAACTTTAAACGTTTTGTTATTCTTTTACATGATGTGGGCGTTCCTGGTTAGACCAGCATTTATCGCCCATCATTCTTGAATTGCTGAAGTCCCTGTGGCGTAGGTACACCCACTGTGCTGTTGGGGAGGGAGTTCCAAGATTTTGCCCCAGCCACAGAAAAGGCACGGCGATATATTTCCAAGTCCGGGTGGTGAGTGACTTGGACGTGAACCTCCAGACGGTGGGGTTCCCAGGAATGTGCAGCTCTTGTCCTTCTGGATGGTAGTGGATGTGGGTTGGAAACTGTCTAAGGAACTTTGGCGAGTTCCTGCGGTGCGTCTTGTAGATGGTACACAAGGTTGCCACTGTTCATCGGTGGTGGATGATTCAATGTTTGTGAAAGGGGAGCGATCAAGTGAGTTCCTTTGTCTCGGATGATGTCGAGCTTTTTGCACTTGTGCACTCAACTGCAGTGAGTTAGCCTGCATGCGAGAACCCCTATTGAAAATGGTGGGTTGGCAAGTTCAACATGTTAATAACTCATTAAATGCTATCCTGAATTGGGGTTTGGGGATTTAACTGTCAGGTAAGCCGTCCTGAAACTTGCCAGTGAAAACAAGGCAGGAACGCAGTGGTAATTGAGGGTGATAAAGAAATGAAAAAATCCCCATAAATCCTGAAACCTCACAGCTGCTCACTTTCATAATTGTGGGAAGGACATTTGCTCACAGAGTGATTTTTTTTCTCGGGTTTTATTTTCACTGCTCCAGATATTTTTTTTTATTACTTAGTAAGTGATTTCTCATAAATTAGCGGGCATTTTCACTACTTGGGTGGTTTGTACATCTGATCTCCTCTTTGCATGTGCGATGTACCAGATCAACTTATGTGCTGCTTATAACCAGCAACACCAGTTGCAGCAGGAAGGGCACCAGGAGCAGGAACCAGCCGTGTGAGCACTGCCAGCAGCCTCATTAGGAGGAGCAACCGTCTCCACATGAGAAGCAGCTTGAGCAAAGAGGTAAAGAGGGGCACGTTCGCTGGAGTCAATGGCCAGGACCCCCCCGGGCTGGTTTTCGAGCGGTGTAGGCCGGTCGCCATTGGATGGCAGGTTCCCCAGCAGTGCCGCCGGTGAGCAATACCAATGTCCATTGACTTTGGTGGTTCTAGAAGATTCAGGCCTCGGCCGCTGGGAAACCTGGCGGGAGTGATCCCGCCTGTATCTGCAACGTGGAGTGTCCAGGCAGAGGATCACCAGCCTGGACATGTCTGAACACCAGTGTCTCAGGAGACATGAGACGACAAAAAAGACACTCCCAGGCCACCCAGGAATGTTCATAAACCACAAGGGCTCCTACTCTATCAGTGGTGTGCAGCCACAAATGGATGATTGTGTACACAAGATAACTGGGCGGCTCTAGTGGTGGGATGCAAGCACATGCACATATTGTTGCCCTACTTACCCTCGTCATGGTGAGGTGCAGTAGGATTTCACCAATGCAACCATCAGCCAAGGCGGAGGCACTAAGAAGAGAGAACTCAAGAATCAATGATGGATTGAGAAAGCCAAGGCAATATATGGATCCAGCACCCTAGGAAGTAAAGACAGAACTCTTTTGAGAGACAGTGAGAACATCAGCCTTCGATGGGGAGAACACTTCAAAGAATTCCTAAACCATGATACAACGATAGATGAGGATATGTTTGAGGAAATCTCCCTACCCCCCCCCAAAGATGATCTTGGACTCCGACCAAGTGTGAACGAAGTCGAAGCCACCATTAAACACAAGAAGAATGGGCAGCACGGTGGCGCAGTGGTTAGTACTGCTGCCACACTGCGCTGCGGACCCGGGTTCGATCCCGGCCCCAGATCACATTCTGTGTGGAGTTTGCACGTTCTCCCCGTGTCTGCGTGGGTTTCCACCGGGTGCTTTGGTTTCCTCCCACAGTCCAAAGGTGTGCAGGTTTTGTGGATTCTTGACAGCTCCACCTGCACCTGACTGGGGCATACCCCCCTCCCCCCCATTCCCTCCCCCCCCCTCCCCCCCATTCCCTCCCCCCCCCCCCCCCCCCCCCCCCCCCGCCCATCGGGACACGAGGCAGCATGTGGGGTATTGACTGAAGGAGTCAATGGGTGAGAGCAAAGAACAGAGAAAATGCATTCCTCCAAGCCTGCGCCGACCATGGTACCTGCCTAAACTAAAACCGTCTGCACTTACGTAGTCCGTATCCTTCCATTCCCACCCTATTCATATATTTGTCTAGATGTCCCTTAAATACCTGCTCCCACCATTCCCCAGGCAGCACGTTCCATATGTTTACCACCTTCTGTGTAAAAAAACCTGCCTCGCACATCTGTTCTAAACTTTTCTCCATGCACTTTAAACCTATGTCCCCTAGTACTTGACTCTCCTACCCTAGGAAACACATCTGACTATCCACTCTGTCCATGCCACTCATAATCCTGTAGACCTCTATCATGTTGCCTCTCAACCTTCGCGTTCCAGTGAGAACAGACCAAGTTTATCTAACCTCTCCTCATAGCTAATGCCCTCCATACCAGGCAACATCCGAGTAAACTGCTTCTGTACCCTCTCCAAAGCATCCACATCCTTCTGGTAGTGTGGCGACCAGAATTGTACACACTATTCCAAATGAGGCCTAACTAAGGTCCTGTACAGTTGCAACATGATTTGCCGATTTTTATGTTCAATGCCCCGACTGATGAACGGCAGCATGCTGTATGCCTTCTTGACCACTTATCCACATGCGTTGCCACTTTTAGAGATCGATGGACATGCATGCCCAGATCTGTCTGCCTATCAGTACTTGCAAGAGTTCTACCATTTATTGTGTAGTTTCTAAATGCATTGGACCTTCCAAAGTGCATTACCTCACACTTGTCTGGATTAAACTTCATCTACCATTTCTCCGCCCAAGACTCCAACCAGTTTATATCCTGCTGTATCCTCAGACAATCCTCTTCACTTTCCGCAACTCCACCAATTTTTATGTCGTCTGCGAACTTACTAATCAGACCAGCTACATTTTCTTCCAAATCATTTATATACACCACAAACAACAAAGGCCCAGAACTGATCCATGTGGAATGCCTCTAGTCACAGCATTCCATTCAGAAAAGCACCCTTCTACTGCTACTCTCTGTCTTCTGTGCCCAAGCCAGTTCTGTATCCAACTTGCCAGCTCTCCTCTGACCACATGTGACTTCATCTTTTGTGCCAGTCTACCGTGAGGTACCTTGTCAAAGGCTTTACTGAAGTCCATGTCTGCAACATCTACTGCCTTTGCCTCATCTATCATCTTTGTCACTTCCTCAAAAAACCTGATCCAGTGAGGCACGATCTCCCCTTCGCAAAGCCATGCTGTCCATCACTAATAATTCCTCTGGAATTATTGTGACAGCACTCTTCCTATTCCTGAGCTCTCCCCTTATTGCCTCGCTGCCTGAATCCTCCAAGATGGCCTCCCTCAGCACAGCTGTGATATTCTCCTGAACCAATAATGCAACTCCCCACCCCTTTTGCATCCCCCTCTATCCTGCCTGAAGCAGCTAAATCCCGGAATGTTTAGTTGCCAATCCTGTCCCTTTTTCAACCAAGTTTCTGTAATAGCAACAACATCATAATTTCACGTACTAATCCAAGCTCTAAATTCATCTGTTTACCTGAAATACTCCTCGCATTGAAACTAATGCACTTCAGCCCACCAGCCCCACTGCATTGGCCAACAATTCCCTGCCTGCTCTTCCTCTTAATCTTACTGGCCTTATGTAGTTGTCCCTCAGTTATTTCTCCCGCTGACCTACTGGAATAGGGAGGGTGCTGCCACGCCCCCTTCCATACTAGGCAGTTCAATCTGCTTCACTGCCTTCCACTTTTCTCCTCACTAGCTTTTGTTTCTGTCCCCTCTTTACTACCCTCTGACTTCCTGCAATGGCTCCCATCCGCCTGCCACATTAGTTTAAACTCTCCCCAACAGCGCTAGCATCAACTCCCCTAGGACATTGAGTTCAGTCCTGTCCAGGTGTAGACAGGGGGCACGGTAGCACAGTGGTTAGCACAGTTGCTTCACAGCTCCAGGGTGCCAGGTTCTATTCCGTGCTTGGGTCGTTGTCTGCAGCATTGGCCATGCTAAATTGCCCTTAGTGTCCAAAAAGGTTGGGTTGGTTGGGGTTACAGGGATAGGGTGGAGGTGTGGGCTTAGGCAGGGTGCTGTTTCCAAGGGCCGGTGCAGACTGTGCCGAATGCCTCCTTCTGCACTGTAAATTCTATGATACTCTGATAGACCATCCGATTTATAATGGTCCCACCTCTCCCAGAACCGGTTTTAATGTCCCAAAAATCTGAATCCCTTCCTCCTGCACCATCTCTCAAGCCACGCATTAATCCTGCCTATCCTATCATTCCTACTCTGACTGGTACATGGCACTGGTAGCAATCCTTTTTTTAAATAAATGTAGCGTATCCAATTCAGTTTTTCCAATCAAGGGGCAATTTAGCGTGGCCAATTCACCTACCCTGCACATTTTTGGTTTGTGGGGGCGAAACCCACGCAAACACGGGGAGAATGTGCAAACTTCACAAGGACAGTAACCCAGAGCCGGGATCAAACCTGGGACCTCAGCACCGTGAGGCAGTAAGGCAAACCCACTGCGCCACCATGCTGCCCTCACTGGTAGCAATCCTGAGATTACTACCTTTGAGGTCATACTTTTTAGTTTATCTCCTAACTCCCTAAATTCAGCATGTATGATCTCATCCTGTTTTTCTTTTACCTATATCGTTGGTGCCTATATGCACCACAACAGCTGGCTGTTCACCCTCTCCCTTTAGAATGTCCTGCAGCCACTCTGAGACATCCAGGACCCTTGCACTCGGGAGGCATCATACCTTCCAGGAGTCTCATTAGCATCCGCAGAAACGCCTGTCTACTCCCCATACAATTGAATCCCCTATCACTATAGCTCTACCACTCTTTTTCCTGCCCTCCTGCGTAGCAGAGCCAGCCATGGTGCCATGAAACTGGCTTCTGCTGCCTTCCCCTGGTGAGCCATCTCTCTCAACAGTATCCAAAACGGTATACCTGTTTTGGAGGGAGATGAGTGCAGGGGACCCCTGCACTGCTCCCAAACTCATTCTTCGATGTGTCTCACTCTGGCAATGTCCACTGGCTCACTGGAACTGATCACTGGGAGTGATTTTAAATCACTCTTTTAAATAGGCCTGCAAAAGGGGCTGATTTAGCTCACTGGGCTAAATCGCTGGCTTTTAAAGCAGACCAAGCAGGCCAGCAGCACGGTTCGATTCCCGTATCAGCCTCCCCGGACAGGCGCCGGAATGTGGCGACTAGGGGCTTTTCACAGTAACTTCATTGAAGCCTACTCGTGACAATAAGCGATTTTCAATTTCAATTTCAATTTTCAAAAGCTTTGTGTGGAGACTGTAATTCCTCCTCTTCTTCACCATCGTCCATTCCATGATCCTACCCTCTCCCCCACACTTCCCAACTGGGAGTTGTGATGAATGTAAGAAATTGTATATATATTGCATTATATGTATCTCTTGCAGTAATAGTTTTAAAAGTTTAGGGTCGGGTGTGTATACATCTGCTGCAGTTGTTTTTTTAAAAATAAATCCCGATTGAAAGACAGCTAGACTTTGTGGCTGGAAATGGTGCAATTAAGATGTCATAAAAGTGAGATAATCCTTCTTTACAACCTTGTTTATGTTTCTGAGGAGAGGCCTAATAGGGCTTTGTTATGACTCCTGGGGAGTAGATGTGTTTAAACTTCAGTAAGTAGGTTAGGGGATTTGAGTGGCATGGGGATGATGGAATTAATGGGAGGAGCCAGGGCTGTAGCAGGAAGAGTTTGACTTTAGTTTTGGCTGTGAGCTGAACAGCAGCTTCTGCAGAAGGCTGTCAGAGATTCAGCGTTAATCTGACAGAATCTCTATCTCTCTCTTCAAGCAATCTCTCAAAAGATTTATTTGTTCAAAGATTGGCAAGTAATCCAGTGTTTGCCACAGCAGACGCCATTTCTCCACAGCAGACACTATTTCGCTGGCTCTACACTCATCCCCAGAGCATCTCGACAACAGGGACTCCTGCATCAGACTCCTATTTATTGACTACAGCTCCGCCTTCAAAACCATAATCCCATCCAAGCTCATATCAAAGCTCCAAAACCGAGGACTTGGCTCCCCGCTCTGCAACTGGATCCTCGACTTTCTGACCTGCAGACCACAATCAGTAAGAATGAGCAACAACACCTCCTCCACGATAGTCCTTTGGTTCCAACTCCATCTACAAGTTTGCTAACGATGCAACCATAGTGGTCCGGATCTCAAATAACGACGCGTCAGAATACAAGAGGGAGATAGAGAACCTAGTGGAGTGGTACAGCGACAACAATCTCTCCCTCAATGCCAGCAAAACTAAAGAGCTGGTCATTGACTTCAGGAAGCAAAGTACTGTACTAACCCTGTCAGCATCAACAGGGCCGAGGTGGAGATGGTTAGCAGTTTCAAATCCTACGGTTGCACATCTCCAAACATTTGTCCTGGTTCACGCACGTCGCCGCTACCACCAAGAAAGCACAACAGCACCTATACTTCCTTAGGAAACAAAGGAAATTCGGCATGTCCACATTAACTCTTACCAACTTACACAAATGCACCATAGAAAGCATCCTATCTGGCTGCATCACAGCCTGGTATGGCAACTGCTCTGCCCAGGACCACAAGAAACTTCAGAGAGTCGTGAACACCACCCAGTCCATCACACGAACCTGCCTCCCATCCATTAACTCCATCTGCAACTCTTGCTGCCTGGGGAAAGCAGGCAGCATAATCAAAGGCCCCTCCCACCCGGCTTATTCACCCTTCAACTTCTTCCATCAGGCAGGAGATACAGAAGTCTGAGAACACGCACGAACAGACTCAAAAACAGCTTCTTCCCCGCTGTTACCAGAGGGTCCTAAATGACCCTCTTATGGACTGACCTCATTAACACTACACCCCTCTATGCTTCACCCAATGCTGGTTGTTATGTAGTTACATTGTGTATCTTGTGTTGCCCTATTATATATTGTCTTTCCTTCCCATGTACTTAATGATCTGTTGAGCTGCTCACAGAAAAATACTCTTCACTGTACCTCGGTACACGTGACAATAAACAAATCCAATCCAATCCAACTCTATTTAAAGCTGTTTTTTGGCCTGTGGGGGGTTTTGTTTGTTTAGAGATAAAGAAGGTATGAGCTAGAAGTTAGTGGTTCTTTTTATTGTTAAGCATTGTTTAACTGGTAATTGTCGGCTATATTTCTGTGATGTTAAGGTAGTTTAATACCATGTTAATAACCAAGTTTGTTTTAATATACCATATCCCTATTTTGGGTGAAATTACCACTGGAGTGAAGTATCCTATCCTAACAGTTGTATAAATTGAAAAAAGTTATTGAGGTTTCTGTCTGGTATTCTAGCAAATGTTGGGATCTGGTCCAGGATCATGGTGTATTGTACTGGAGAGCACTTCACTGCAGACCAGTGGATGATTAATGGACAGGGCTTGTTACATTTATCCCATTTGAGATGATATCCACCATCTCCCCGTTCACTTGTGACGTGAGGCACTGGGTGAAAAGTCAGCTACCTTGCTCACCACCGAAGTGAGAGTGCTTGAGCTGTTGCATGGGCCTGCACAATCCTGTGATAGTGTATTTTCAGAAAGTATGACTTCCTCTGATGGGTCAGTGTTTTCCTCCTGGACCACCGCCTGTGGGACACTCGATGAAAGACATGAATTGGAACTGTCAAGGTAAGGGTGTTTTAAATGATAATTCTGCTCATGGATCATATTTCTGGCTGCTGACATCAAAGTGCTCAAATCTACTGTTCAAATGATCTACACTAAAGGCTGTATTTTTATTGTCTTAGTTCAATATGCTTTCTTCTATTTGATTTTCCTTCATCTCCGCATTGGCACCTCCTCAAAGTTTTCTGTGGACTGGGAAAATTATGAGGCTCATGGAAGGAGCAGGTAATGGGCCAAATGGCCTTTGCTCGTGTCTCCAGAGGGAGAGTATTTTAATATTCATCATAAATAGAATCATTAGGATTTGCAAGAGTATGGTCATTGTAATTTGTAACACTCAGATTTTCCAAATAAATCCTAGGGATCCTTTGGAGAAGGTTTTTGAATTACACCCTGGGTGGGCCCACTAAATAGAACATTGTATTTTTCTGTGCTTAATTCAAACCTACACATCCTGTTATTGATCCACTGTGTAAAAACAGTGGGAACATGAGAAGACTTCTGAAGCCTAATTAAAATCTGAAGCGCAGAACAAAATGGCCACTCGGCCCACCGTGACTCGCTGGCTCTTTGCTGGATCATTCCAAAACTAATCCACATCTTCCTCTGCTTCAAATATTTATCCAATTTTCCTTAAACAAAATGCAATGTTCCTTGCCGCAATCACTTCCTGTGACGCAGTATTCCATTCTCCAACAAATTATAATTTTCTCTGAACCTTCTCTTCTCGCTGTGACAATTTTCAAATGGTGACCCCCACCCCCCCCCCCTTGTCACTCACTCCCCAACCAGAGTGAAGGATATTGCATTTGAACTCTGGATTGTTGCTCTCTTTTAATGGCAAGAAATATGGCGATTAATAAGGTCGCCTTTTTTAATTTAAAAAAAAAATTTAGATTACCCAATTATTTTTTCCAATTAAGGGGCAATTTAGTATGGCCAATCCACCTACTCTGCACATTTTTGGGTTGTGGGGGCGAAACCCATGCAGACACAAGGTCGCCTTTCTTAATCTTATTGATGAATATGCTGTCAGAGTCGCCAGGTATCTCTTGATACCGCCACAAGATTCAACCGAATATCGATCAAAGAGTCAATGCACCAGTTAGTTAGTTCAAAGTCAATGATACTTTATTTACACACAGTATGATTTACTCATAACACTACAGGCTAAACTACGTCTATCACTAACAACTATACTTAACTTCGGGTGCCAACTTAAGTCAGAAGAACAGTGGCCGTTGTTCGGATCTGAGGCCGTTGGGTTTGAAGAAGTAGCAGGAGTATAGCTATGGTTGTCTGTCTGGTAGTGAGCGTTGAACTTGAACTTACTTGCTTCTGGTGGTGCAGGTGGAGAGGTCTCTCCAGTTGAGAGCTGATTCCAAGAGAGAGAACACATGGCGGGGGTTCCTTCTTGTACTTTGGGGGCTTTGCGCGCTTTTAGGCAGGCCTTAAACTTGGTCCCAATCAATTGGGCAGCTTCTCGATCACTGCCATCGATCTGAGCCAATAAAGGGGCGGGTGCCTTTATGGCTGGACGTCTCCTAAGTGGCCGTTGGCCTTGCTTTGTTTATATCTTCTTGCTGAGGTAGTGGCGCCAGAATGTCTGGGACGGTATCTGCTACCTGAGCACTAGTCTTTTGTTCATCGGAGATGGGCCACCAATCTGCAAATCGGCCAAGAGTTTCGGTTCTGTCTGCAGTCTGTCTTCTAAATACACATTCAGGCTCTGTGCCTGCTTGTTACTTTGCATTGTCCATTTTTCCCTGTATGCTCTGCGAGTGTCCATTTTATATGCTGGAAGTGGCCCTTCCAGATGGCTACAGGAACATTGAATAAATTGCTATTTTATAGCTTGTAGTAAGTAATCCTTCAAATTCCAACAGCATAGGCCACAAGCTGACAAAGTTTATGGATCTTGGAGAACAAATGTGCCAGGTTGAGGCAACAGCCTTCAAGGCATGGATTCAAACCTCATTGCGGAGACTTGAACAAGTAGCCCAGACTCTACCGATACTGAGGGAGCGCCACACTGTTGGAGGTGCCCTCTCTCAGATGAAACATTAAACCTTTCTCCCTCTCGTATGCTTGCAAAAGATCTCATGGCACTATTCAAAGAACAGGGGAGCTGCCCCAATGCCCAGACCAGTGCTTATTACAGAATTAACATGAATGAAAAAAAAACACATGATCGAGTTATTTGTCTAATCTCTATTTATGGGACCTTGTGCTGCCGTGGACAGTTTTACTGGATTCCGGGTGGTGAGAATGGGGATGGGATGGTTGGGGGGGGGGGGGGGGGGGGGGGGGGGGCGAAAGGGGGGGAGTGAGTGTGAAATAGCAGGAAACCCAGACAGGATGGCTACCTGTTGCAATCCCGCTGCCAAAGGCATTTCCCAGTGGCGGGCTGGGATTGACTGCCCATTCTAAGGAGGTGGGCAGCTGATTTGCATACTTAAAGGCCCTGGGCGGGGTTCTCCATTTCTGAGACAAAGAGCGGGATTCTCGGTCTGCCAACGCTGAAATTGCGAAACGTGATTGGGCGCAGGATAGCTTCTGACGCGTAAATCGCGTTAAGCGCCGATTTAACGCCAAATCGGGATGCTCCGTTACGCCTGAAAATGGCGTAAATGCGTCGCTCGCCACGTGGTGTAAAAGTACAGTGGGCATATCACCCTGGGCGGGATTCGGAAAACTGGCGCAAAATGGCCAGCGATTCCCCGTTTTGCTGGGGGCAAGCAGGAAGGCAGCATAGAGCATCCAGCTCTAGCTGCCGATACGGCCCAGAGAATTGCTGGGTCCGTGGCTGAGCAGCCGGGGTGCCCCCACCCCCCCCACCATAGAACTGGGGAAGTGCCCAGGCACCGACCACCATTATGCACCCACTGACCACCCAACTCAGCCCCTAGTTCTGCACAGAGACACCGGCCATATGGATGCACCCACCCCCGCTCCCCACCCTCCTGCCACAACGCGCCCACGCGAATTCCCCGCCCAACCGGCTGCCAATGGATGGATGGATCTGTACTTTGTTAATATATTTATGTGTCGCCGCACTATATATTAATTGACAGAACTTGAGACTGAGCTTCTTGGGTGAAGTAAAGTATAGCTTTATTTGCATCAGTTTCAAAGTCTACTGATCAAGTCAAATTTTATGTGAGTACAGAATTTAGAAAGTTAATTTGTCCAACGCAAGTAGAGATGGGCAGCATGGTAGCATAGTGATTAGCACTGTGGCTTCACAGCACCAGGGTCCCAGGTTCGATTCCCTCCTGGGTCACTGTCTGTGCGGAGTCTGCACGTTCTCTCCGTGTCTGCGTGAGTTTCCTCCGGGTCCCTCCCACAGTCCAAAGACATGCAGGTTAGGTGGATTGGCCATTCTAAATTGCCCTTAGCGTCCAAAAAAGGTTAGGAGGGATTATTGGGTTGTGGGATTGGGTGGAAGTGAGGGTTTAAGTGGGTCTTTGCAGACTCGATGGGCTGAGTGGCCTCCTTCTGCACTGTATGTTCTATGTCTAAGATGGTTGAGTTGAATTCAAAATACAATTCAGTTTGTGGTAATTTCTTCAGATCAAAATGCATAATACAAAAATGAAACGAAAGGAAATAGCGGTTTGCAAAGTAAAGCAAAAGAATAGGTTTCAAAGGTTAGGTTAAAGATGATTTTGGAGAGGAGAAAGAAGGTTCTCTCCCCGTCTCTTAAAGAGATCATAACCTTTAAGGTTCTGTGCCTTTTCTGGCTATGATTGGGTTTAAGTAATTATAATTCATCTAATTCGAACAAAATGTCTGTCTAGCAAGTTCTAAGGGATAATGTGGCATGAGAGAATTTCTGCATGTTTCCAAAACATGGTGTGATCTCAACACCTGTTTCCCACCATGTTTCCTAGAACTGCAATTTTTGCCCAGTAATGATAACAATGAGTTTATTCTGCAGTGTGGCCTTGCAGTGTATAGTCAGTTTTCAAACTGACTTCCTTATCTGATCCTTTCCCATGCTCTCAACATTTTCTGCTGTCATGGTTAATATATGATTTTTAATAGCTTAATGTCGCTAAATCATTTCTTCCTTTAAACTTTATTACCTATAAGAAAAGTAGATTTCTATCACCCACCTAGTGTGACACCCACAGCAGCCCCCTGTGAGGGCAATGCCAGCCAACGGTACCCCAGGCAGCAGGGACGGGTGCCAGGACCAGGGGCGCTGATGGTGCTGGATACCACGCGGCAGGGGTGCGGAGGTGGGGGGGGGGGGGTACATGCATGGGCAGAGCCCGCACTGCTAACCTGGGCCACCGGGTAGCCCATGGAACCTGGCTGGGCCCGGGAATATGTGCCATGCTAACATGTTGGCCTTCCACCCCCTGCAGACAATGGCCTTTGGCGTCAACCAGCAATGTTGGCCGCCGTGGCGATGGTCGTATCTCTAGAGATGCCCTGCGGCCGTGTGAGTGGTGGCCGCTCGGGGAGGAGGGGGAAGCCACAACAGCTTGGCTGGCAGCAGCAGAGCAGCCAGCAATGGAATGGCCAGCAGAGGACTGGGCTGCAGAGGAATGGGCTACTGAGGGGCAGGTGCCGGTTGCCCAACAGGCCGAGGAGGAGGAGGTGCCAGGGAGGTGCCGCAGGAGGCCTCGTGCGTACCGGCACCACCTGCCATTTGAGGACCTGCTGAACCGGACATGCCATCAGAGACTCCGGCTGAGCAGAGAGACAGTGTGACATACCTGCCAGATGATGGCAGCGCGGGGGTATGGGATAGGATACCCGCTCCCTGTGACTGTCAAGGTGACGGTCGTCCTGAACGTCTATGTGATTGGGGACCTGTCCGAGATCGCACAGACCTCGGCGCACCGGGAGCACCCGCGCTGTCATGGAAGCCTTATTAGCCCTGGCATCTCAATACATAGAACATAGAACATACAGTGCAGAAGGAGGCCATTTGGCCCATCGAGTCTGCACTGACCCACTTAAGCCCTCACTTCCACTCTATCCCCGGAACTCAATAACCCCTCCTAACCTTTTTGGTCACTAAGGGCAATTTATCATGGCCAATCCACCTAACCTGCACATCTTTGAACTGGAAACCGGAAACCGGAGCGCCCGGAGGAAACCCATGCAGACACGGGGAGAAAATGCAGACTCCGCATAGACGGTGACCCAGCGGGGAATCAAACCTGGGACCCTGGCGCTGTGAAGCCGCAGTGCTATCCACTTGTGCTACCGTTCTGCCCCTAGTTCCGTGTGGACCAAGCCTACCAGAATGCCCGGGCAGCGGGGTTCGCTGCCATTGCTGGGATACCCTGGGTCCAGGGGGCGATAGATGGGATGCACCTGTGGATAACAGGCCGCACTACACTAACCGAAGGGGGTACCACTCAATGAACATTCAGCTGGTCTGTGACCATTAGCTGCGCATTATTCACCTCTGTGCCCGATACCCGGGCAGTGTGCATGACTCCTTCATCCTGGCACACTCGGTGATTCCTGACATGTTCTAGGGGCAAACCCCCCCCCCCCCCCCCCCCAGCTGAAGGGTTGGCTTCTAGGCGATAGGGGTTACCCGCTGTGGTTGTGGCTGATGACACCTATCCGGAGGCCACAGACTGACATGGAGGGATGCTGGCCAGGGGCACGGTAACCAAACCCCAGACCCACAGCCCCTCATTTCACACATGCCAAACCACGTGCTTACACACCCTTCCATTATACATACCTGCGGCGCTATGAGCTGGGGGCTCTGGGTTGTCAGTAACAGCGGGTGTGGCCCATGGGCTGGAGGATGATGAGAACCGGCTCTGCGATGAGCTCAGGTGCTCCAACGTCTGACTCATGCCCACAGTAGCACTTTCCACCTGAGTCAACCCTGCATGCGAGCTGGCCAGTCCATCACACGGCCCTGTCGAATCCTTGGGGTAGGGATGCTGGGGATGGTCGGAGCATGGTGGGGGGTGGGGGGGGGGGGGGGGGGGGGGGGGTTGCGTGAGGGGGGAGCATGGTCCTCGCACAGGGCCTGCACAGTCCGCAGCCACTACATCGGGTTCCCGACCGCTGAGACCACACGTCAACCGTGCGGTTGGGAACACAGCCCATGAGGGGCGAACTATCGGGAGAGGGCCTTCAGGCGACGTGCTAAGGCTGTCCCAATGGCGTGTGGCGCACAACATGATGACACCATTTTGGAGGGAGCGGAGCATACAAACCCGGCGGCAAACAGGAGCTGCCCCTGATTTAGGCATCGAAAGGGATTATCCGTCCAATCGGTGATTTTGAAATCGGTGTTGGGGAGCGGTGAATCCCGTCCCATTAACCGTTCAGGAATTGATCTGGGTCCGGTGCCAATTTTGTTGTCGTAGAAGTCCACCGATTCAGTCCCTAACTTTTCCTTGGGAGACTGGTAGATGCCGGGAGCCAGTTAAATTCAGTGTCAGAGAGCAGCACGATGGCGCAGTGGTTAGCACAGCTGCATCATGGCGCCGAGGTCCCAGGTTTGATCCCGGCCCTGGATCACTGACCGTGTGGAGTTTGCAAATTCTCCCCATGTTTGCCCCCACAACCCAAAAGATGTGCAGGCCACGCTAAATTGCCCCTTCATTGGAAAAAATTAATTGCGTATTCTAAATATTTTTTTTTTTTAAATCCGATGTGGGCATGTTTAAGTGGGTTATAAGATGGCCCTCTGATCGCAAGGCATACCGGCTGTCAGGAAGGCCTCTCCCAGCACCGACCGTGTGAGGCATCTTCCATTATCAACAAGTGCCAAAAGTCAGTGACTGATTTGAAGTTGGACAAGGTGGAAATTTGTGGACTGTTGAGCATTGTGGGTACACCACTACCTTTGAAATGGGAAGAAGTGTGTTGATTGTTGAGTTACGATGGGTGTAGGCCACTGATATAAAGGCAATGCAATAATACTTCCAATATAGGGTCTAATGGTAAAGAATAGGACAATTAATTCAAGAATCCCTGCACTCGAGTAAACTTTCCCTTCAGAATTCTGTTTTCCCAAAAACTCCCAACAATCTTAGCTTTTCAAAGTCTCCACCACCATGATCTTCAATGAGATCACGTTCCATTCTTCTAAATTTTGATGAGTAGAGTCCAACCTTTTTAACCTTTGCTGACAAGTCAGTCCCTCCATACTGGAAACCATCCTAGTGAACCTTCTCTGAACCTCCTCCAAGGAAATTAAGAGCATGATCTCTGGCTGGAGGGCTTCCCCCACTGCCGATCTAAGTGTGGTAGCGGGCGGGAATTGCCAGGTGTTTCCCAATGGCCGACCCGGCAAGACCCTCCCTGGTATCTAATGTTTATTTGGCCGCTTAATGATGGCCCATGGGCTTCACGCCTGTCCTATCAGCTGATTCATTGGGACCGCACCCAACAGCTCCCCATTAATGAGGGGGAGCAGCACTTAAACCAACCCCGGAGAGCAAACCCCAGACAACACGGAGCCATGTAGCCAAGGAGACCTGCACCACGATCTGGGGATGTTGACCCGGCTAAACTGTTGGACATAGTGGAATACAGATGGGATACCCTGTTCCCCCATCAGAGGGTCAGCCATTGGTTAGCAAGTACTATCTGGAGGCAGTGGCTGGGGCCATCGGCTCGGGAGCATCACCAGGAGGGCTGACGCCGAGTACCACAAGAAGCTCAACGACCTCCATCGGGCTGCACGGTGAGTTGACATCCGCCCCCTGGCATCCCCAGGCCCTGCGGTTGGCACTGCCCCCCACCCCCTTGCAGTACAATACCCTGCCTGTGCCCCAGTGCACCCTGGAACACTCCTGCGCATCCCATGCATCACCAGCAACGGTGCCCATGCTGGTCCCCATCATAGCCCCCCGCCCCGCAATGCATGAAGTGTGTTGCTCACAATGCCCTCTCTTCTTCCTCATAATAGACGTTGGCCCACAACAGGCATGAGAGGGCCCAGACCGGCAGCGGGGTGCCGGTCATCGAAGCCGTCACCCCCAACAAGGAATGTGCCCTGGAGGTTGCGGGGATGGCTAAGGACAGATTGGTTATCGATGTAAAGGTTGCCCTGTGCCGCAGAGGTGAGTTTGCATCGGACCCAATCCAGATGGCCCTTCACATGTGAGTTGTTCATTCCAGACCTAGATATCCTACCCCTGGCCTCCCATGAGAACACCTCAGAGAGAGCTCCAAGGATGCCACCATCATTGCGTTACAGGTGTCAACCCCATCCTCCTCCAGGATAAGAATACACACCTCGGTGGGCGAAGGTAGTGGACAGACTTCTAGGAACAATCTGGTGAGCACCACAGGATTGCAGATGCATGTCAGATGGGGCATGGACATCCATGGGGGTCAGCAGTCGGGGGTCTGCTGGACCTCGAGGTCCCAGCTGGGTCCCAGTCGGATGCCTAGTCTCTGGACCATGTTATCCCACAGCTGATACAGACGCTGCAATGCGGTGGTCATACAGGCAGGGATGTCAGTGGCACACCAGCGGGTCCATAGCCAATTGGAGGTCATCCAGATGGCGCATGTGATGGCAATGCGTGGCACTGAGGCCAACACTGCTTAGGTGGCGACCACAATGTAAAGCCTGGAACACAACATCAGCAGCATGAGTAGAGGTATCCAAGGCGTGACTCAGTCAGTGACAGTCATGGGCGAGGGCCTCGAAATCATGTCCCAGACAAGATGGACCTTGCTGAAGCGCTGCAGAGCATTTCCCAGTCCCAGCCGCCGGGGATCTCTGACTGCTCAGGATGTCGCTGTTGTGCATACTCCCTGGGAACCGTATACACACGTGAATGATCCTGAGTTGGAGGTTGCACACAAGTTGAACATTCAGGGAGTGGAACCCCTTCCTGTTAATGAAGGACTCTCCCGGACTGCCCAATGCACGCATGGTGGCATGCGTGCCATCTATTGCCCCCTTGATCAGGCCGGCGATGGCGGAGAATCCTGTTGACTGGACATCGTGTTGGGCCTGGTCCAGATCAAAAATTATGGAGTCAGTTGCCCGGGCAAACAGGCAGCTGTGACTTCACAGATGCACTTGTGGGCTGTTGGTCGGGAAATGCCACCCAAGTCCCAGTTCGAGCCTAGAATGATCTTGATGCGTAAATGTTCAGGGCTGCGGTGACCTTCACAGGTACTGGGAGTGTGCAGTCTCCTCCTCCACAAGGTTCCAAGTCCACAAAGACATGGCACAGGTGCCGCACTTCCCTTATTGAGGCAGAGCCTCCTGCACCACATGCTGTCTGACATCTTTTCAAATGACCAACGATGCCTGTACACCTTGGGCCATCACTGGCCTCCCCCTCTGAGTCCTTGTCCCGGCCTGATGGGTGACCAGGTTCTCAGGCTGTGGGGTGGCCCCTTGCACATGGGCTGCCTCTTTGAGCCTCTGTTGACGCTATAATATAATACCTTTGAGGAATTGGAGAGGGTGAGTGACCGGCTATTGTTTACTGCTTCAATCCTGGGACTCTCATGTCCTCCAAACCTCCCCCCACTGTAATGTTCCCCGCCTCCTCTCAAGGTGCCATCCAACAAGCTGGTTGTGCTGGGGTATGGACCGGCCCTGGCTACCCCTCCTCCACCCACGCTGTGCTTCCTCTGGCTGCAGGGATTCCCCCACTGCTGATGCCCAGATCCTGGGTGTGTGATTGTTGGCTGCAGCCCCTGTGGTGTTGATGCCCCTGGGTTCAGGCAATGTGTCCAGGCCTCACGGTCTGGTTGGCATTTAGGGCAATGGCACCCACCTGCGACATGGCGTGTCTACCCACGGGAATCCACCAGGGAGCTGCACAGTGCTCACATTTAAAAAAAAAAAAATTTTGAAATAATTTTTATTGAAAAATTTTGAGTTTATACAACAATAACGCACCATAGTAAAATACCAAAAATCACAATAATATTAGCAATCATAAACATTCGCCCCACCTCCATGAACAACACAGCATTTTAACAACACACATTAACACAATATAAAGTGACAGACTAGAAACTACAATAGGGACCCCCCCCGGGTTGCTGCTGCTATTGACCAAGTTACCTATCTTTGAGCCAGGAAGTCCAGAAAAGGCTGCCATCGTTTATAGAACCCTTGTACTGATCCTCTCAGGGCAAATTTGACCCTTTCCAGCTTTATAAATCCCGCCATGTCACTGATCCAGGTCTCCACACTTAGGGGCCTCGCATCCTTCCACTGTAGCAGGATCCTTCGTCGGGCTACTAGGGACGTAAAGGCCAGGACACCGGCCTCTTTCGCCTCCTGCACTCCCGGCTCTACCGCAACTCCAAAAATCGCGAGTCCCCACCCTGGTTTGACCCTGGATTCAACCACCCTCGACACCGTCCTCGCCACCCCCTTCCAGCCCCTCCACTGACGACTCCTCCACCTTCTGCATTACCTTATAGATGTCAGACACCTTCCCCTCTCCGACCCACACCCCCGAAAGCACTCTGTCCATCGTCCCCCGCGAGGGCAGCAGAGGGAATCCCTCTACCTGTCGCCTAGCAAACACCTTTACCTGCCAGTATCTGAACATGTTCCCTTGGGGAAGCCCAAATTTATCTTCCAGTTCCCCCAGGCCCGCAAACCTCCCGCCAATAAACAGGTCCCTCAATTTACTGATGCCCGCCCTTTGCCACCCCCTAAATCCCCCATCCCTGTTTCCTAGGATGAACCGATGATTGCCACCCAATGGGGCCTCCATCAAGCCCCCTATTTCCCCCCGATGCCGTCTCCACTCTCCCCAGATTCTTAGGGTCGCCGCCACCACCGGGCTCGTGGTAAACCTCTTAGGGGAGAGCGGCAACGGCGCCGCTACCATGGCACCCAGACTCGTACCTCTACATGACGCCATCTCCATTCTTTTCCATGCCGCCCCTCCCCCCTCCATCACCCATTTACGCACCATTGACACATTGGCCGCCCAATAGTACCCCAGAAGGTTGGGCAGTGCCAGCCCGCCTCTATCCCTCCCCCGCTCCAGGAACACCCTCTTCACTCTCGGAGTCCCATGTGCCCACACAAAGCTCAAAATACTGCTAGTCACTCTCCTAAAGAAGGCCCTGGGGATAAAGATGGGCAGGCACTGAAAGAGGAACAAGAACCTCGGAAGCACCGTCATTTTGACGGACTGTACCCTCCCCGCCAACGACAATGGCAGCATGTCCCACCTCTTGAACTCCTCCTCCATCTGATCTACAAGTCTGGTGAAATTATGTTTGTGAAGAGTCCCCCAGTCCCTGGCCACCTACACCCCCTGGTACCTAAAGCTCTCCCCTGCCCGCCTAAGCGGGAGCCTACCAATTCCTTCCTCCTGGTCTCCAGGGTGCACCACAAACACCTCACTCTTGCCTAAATTTAATTTATAACCTGAAAAGGTCCCAAACTCAGCTAGCAGCTCCATCACCCCCGGCATCCTTCCCACCGGGTCCGCCACATACAGTAACAGGTCATCGGCATACGACACCCTATGTTCCTCCCCACCTCGCACCAAGCCTCTCCACCTCTCTGAATCCCTCAACGCCATCGCCAGCGGCTCGATTGCCAGTGCAAACAACAAGGGGGACAGGGGGCAACCCTGCCTGGTCCCTCGGTAAAGCCGGAAGTACTCCGACCTCCTCCCATTCGTGGCCACGCACGCCATCGGGGCCTCATATAGCAGCCTTACCCATCGAATGAACCCTTCACCAAATCCAAACCTCCCCATCACCTACCATAGGTACCCCCACTCCACTCTATCGAAGGCCTTCTCCGCATCCAGCGCCACCACTATCTCTGCCTCCCCCTCAATCGCCGGCATCATGATGACATTCAACAATCTCCGCACATTCGTGTTCAGCTGCCTTCCCTTCACAAAACCTGTCTGGTCCTTGTGCACAACCCCTGGCACACAGTCCTCTATCCTGATGGCCAGGATTTTTGCCAGCACCTTAGCATCCACATTGAGGAGAGATATGGGCCTGTATGAACCACACTGCTGGGGGTCCTTGTCCATCTTTAAAATTAACGAGATCAGCGCCCGCGACATTGTCGGGGGCAAAGTCCCCCCTTCCCACGCTTCATTGAGTGTCCGCACCAGCAAGGGGCCCACTAGGTCCACAAACTTTTTATAAAATTCCACCGGGAACCCATCCGGCCCCGGTGCCTTCCCTGACTGCATCTGCCCGATCCCCTTAACTAGCTCCTCCAGCTCAATCGGCGCACCCAACCCCTCCACCTTCTCCTCCTGCACCTTCGGGAAAGGAAGCCCGTCGAGGAACCTCTCCATTTCCCTCCTCTCCCCCATTGGCTCCGACCGGTACAGTTCTCTGTAAAAGTCCTTGAAGACCTCATTCACCTCTACCCCCTTCCGCACCACATTCCCACTCTTGTCTCTCACTCCAGCAATTTCCTTAGCCGCATCCCGCTTGCGGAGCTGATGAGCCAGCATCCTACTCGCCTTTTCACCATGTTCATACACTGCCCCTTGTGCCTTCCTCCACTGTGCCTCTGCCTTTCTAGTGGTCAACAAATCAAATTTAGCCTGCAGGCTGCACCTCTCCCCCAACAGTCCCTCCTCTGGTGCCTCTGCATACCTCCTGTCTACCTCCAGCATCTTTCCCACCAGTCTATCCCTCTCACTCCTCTCCCTGTGTGCCCGGATGGATATCAGCTCCCCACGAATCACTGCCTTCAGGGCTTCCCAGACCATCCCCACCTGAACCTCCCCTGTGTCATTCACCTCGAGGTACCCCTCAATACTTGCCCGGACCCTCCTACACACCTCCTCCTCCGCCAGCAACCCCACATCCAACCGCCACAACGGGCGCTGGTCCCGCACCTCCCCCATCTCCAACTGTATCCAATGCGGAGCGTGGTCGGAGATTGCAATGGCCGAATACTCGGCCTCCTCCACTCTCGGAATCAGTCCCCTACTCACCACGAAGAAGTCTATCCGAGAGTAGACCCTATGTACGTGGGAGAAGAAAGAGTACTCGTGTGCCCTCGGCCTCACAAACCTCCATGGATCCACCCCACCCATCTGGTCCATAAACCCTCTCAGTACCTTGGCCGCCGCCGGCCTCCTACCCGTCCTAGAGCTGGACCGATCCAGTGAAGGATCCAACACCGTATTGAAGTCGTCGTCCCGTCCGTCCGCCCCCCCCCCCCCCCCCCCCCCGTCCGCCCCCCCCCCGCCCCCCCCCCCCCCCCCCCCCCCCGCCCCCGTCCGCCCCCCCCCCCCCCCCCCCCCCATGATCAGACCTCCCGCCTCCAGATCCGGGACCCATCCCAACATACACCTCATAAAGCCCGCATCGTCCCAATTTGGGGCATACATACTAGCAAGTACCTCACCTTCTCTCCTTGTAGCCTACCCCTAACCATAACATACCTACCCCCCTTATCCGCCACCACCTCCGATGCCTGAAACAACACATTTTTCCCCACCAGAATCGGCACTCCCCTGTTCTTCACATCCAACCCAGAGTGGAAAACCTGCCCCACCCATCCCTTCCTCAGGCGGACCTGGTCCGCCACCTTCAGGTGGGTCTCCTGAAGCATTGCCACATCTGCCTTTAGCCCCTTCAGATGAGCAAGTACCCTTGACCGCTTCACCGGCCCATTCAATCCTCTCGCATTCCAGGTGACCAACCGGATCAGAGGGCGTCCCGCCCCCCTCTCCAGTCGACTAGCCATAGCCCGTCGAGTGCCCGCCCCAGGCCAGCACCCCTTGCCCGACCCAGTCCCCACAGCGACAACACCTCACCTCTGTCCCCCCAGCCCCCACCAGCTCCTTCCTGACCCTACCAGCAGCAATCCGGTATTCCCCTTTCCCCCCCCTCCCTTCCCCCCCCAGGCTAGGAACCCTCCCAGCCGTGAACCGTCCTCCATTGTACGTCCGTGGGTCAGCTCATTTCTGCTGACCCCGGAAACTCCCGCCAATAACCCGACCCTCCCAAAGTGGGATCATCCCCCAATCTATCCCTCCTCCAGGCACCGCTCCAGCGTAGCGAAGAACCAGTTACGGCCCCGCCTCCCCATCATCGTCTTCGCCCCCAGCCCGGGAAACCAGAGGAAAGCCCGCGCTTTCGCACTGCCCCACCACACCCTTCTGACGCAGCTCCCAAATACCAGCCCCACTCCATACCCCCAACCCGACATAGAATACAACAAACACCCCCAACCCTCCCCGCAAGATACTAAACTCAAACAATGCCCCACAGCAAAATAAAACATAACAGAACAACACCCCCATAAATAACCATATCAAAATTACAAAAGTACAAAAAAACAAAAAAAAAAGAGAAGGGCACAGCAACAGCAGAAACCAGCAATAAAGCATTACAACCGACCCCGCAACCCCCAACCCCTAGTTCAAGTCCAGTTTCTCTGTCCGCACGAAGGCCCATGCCTCCTCCGGGGAATCGAAATAATAATGCCGGTCCGAATAATTTACCCACAGGCGCGTGGGCTGCAACATTCCGAACTTTATCTTTTTCCTGTAAAGCACCTCTTTCGTCCGATTAAATCCAGACCGCCGCTTAGCCACCTCCGCACTCCAATCCTGGTAGATCCGTACTACCCCATTCTCCCAATTGCTGCTCTTCACCTTCTTGGCCCAGCGCAGCACACACTCCCGATCACTGAACCGGTGGAACCTCACCAGCACCGCATGCGGGGATTCATTCTCCTTAGGCCTCCTGGCCAGTACTCTGTGTGCTCCCTCCAGCTCCAAGGGCAGATGGAAAGACCCGGCCCCCACTAGCGAGTTCAGCATTATAGCCACATAGGTTGTCAGGTCCGACCCCTCCAGCCCCTCTGCAAGGCCCAAGATCCGCAGGTTTTTCCGCCTCATGCGGTGATCAAGCTCCTCGAAGTGTTTCTGCCACTTCTTGTGGAGTGCCTCGTGCCCCTCCACCTTACTCACGAGGACCACGGCCTCCTCCTCTCGTTCAGTGGCCTGCGTCTGCAACTCCTTGTTGGCAGCACCCTGGGTCGTCTGAATCTCCGACAGCCTTCTGTTCGTTTCCTGCAGAGAGCTCAGTACCTCACCCTTGAAGTCTGTAAAGCAGCGCAGGAGAGCAGCTTGTTGCTCCTGGGCCCACTGCTTCCACTCCTCTGGAGCTCCGCCGGCCGCCATCTTGGATTCCTTCCCCCGTTTTTTCTGGGGAGCTGCTGCCGTTTTTTCCCCCTTTCCACTCCGAGTTCGAGTCATGGACTGCGGGGAAAGTCGATCAGCACACCTTCTCCCACCGGGAGACGTCGAAAAATGTCCGTTTTGGGCTCTAAAAAGAGCCGAAAAGTCAGTTTAAAACAGGAGCTCCCAAATGTGTGGCTTCCTACGTCATCACCGCCACCGGAAGTCCTGTACAATGCTCACATTACTAACATTGCCAATCCCCCATTGGTGATGGTCTTCGGCTGTGCGGCTGGAGGCTGGCATGGTCTATGTGGGTTTGAGGGACCTCCCGCATACGACCACAGACAGGGCTCCGTCCTGGTGGCACTGGGTGGAGTGAGGGGCCAGCAGCTGGAATTGCCCCTGGTATGGTGCACAAGATCTGGGAGGGGTGGCATGTCAGACCCATGGCCGTTTGGCACAGCCCAGAGGCGACCACCCCATTCATGACGGACAGCCCCCGACAAGGCCCCTCCTGAGAACTGGGTAGCAGCCCCCGTTTCCGTTCCCCCCACCCCCAACCCAGTCCAACAGTTAGATTACGGGAGGCTGTTCGAGAGGGGGTCCTTCCCGTTAATATGATGGAGATTGTCCTTAACTGGTTTCTCACCATGCCATGGCAGGATCCAAACTTCGCTAACCAGAGCGGACCGGTTAGATCGGAATCCGATTGGCATCCGGTACGGTTCCCGATTTCGGCCTCTCCCGTGATCTAACCAGCTTGTATGGTTTTGCGCCCGGCGTGACAAGGATGTTACATCACGCCCAATATCTTTCCTTACATAAGGGGACTAAAACCACTCACAGTACTCCAAATGTGGCCTCGCCAGTACCTTGTACACTTGCAGCAAGACTTCCCTACTCTTATACGCCAACTCCGAAATAAGGGCCAACATTCCATTAGCTTTCCTGATTCCTGCTGCATCAATGGATTTACTTCAGGGAATGGTAGTGGTTGTCACTGGACTGATTTTCCAGAGAATGTGAGGCCAACATCCAATTCATTTTTCAAAACTAAATCTGGAGAGAAAAGCAGTAAGACAGTGTGTTGTCTTAATAATCCAACTGGTTCCCCAATGTCCATAGGGGAGAAAACCGTCTGTCCTTACTTGGTCTGACCAATGTGACTGCAGTCCCACAAGAATATGGTTGACTATTAACTGTCCTCTTAAGTGGGCGGCACGGTGGCACAGTGATTAGCATTGCTGCCTACGGCGCTGAGGACCCGGGTTCGATTCCCGGCCCTGGGTCACTGTCTGTGAGGAGTTTGCACGTTCTCCCTGTGTCTGTGTGGGTTTCACCCCCACAACCCAAAGATGTGCAGGTTAGGTGGATTGGCCACGTTAAATTGCCCCTTAATTGGAAAAAATGAATTGGATATTCTAAATTTAAAAAAAACAAAAAACTGTCCTCTTAAGTGACCTGGTAAGCTGTTTAATTGTGTCAAACTGTCTTGGGTAACTAGGAATGGACAATTAAGGCTGACATTGCCATAACATCGAGAATTAATTTAAAAATCTATATATATAAGGACTACATTCGGTGATATAATGTGGGGGGAAGATAGGCATGAGTTGGCTCCTGCTGGAGAATTGACGTTTTGTGCCCTTTTTCTTGGCACCACAAGGTGTTTATGCCTTGGAAACTTGTTAGTTTTTAGGATAGAGCTTCCTCTTTATTAAAATGCCCAGCAAGAACAAGGGTAAAAAAAGCTTTGAGGAGAAATTCGTCGACAGAGCCTAAAGGTTCTTAGGGCTCAAAGGCAAGTAAGATGGCCGGGTTGGATTCTCTCCCCGACCGCTCCACTAATGGCCGCGGTCCTTACCAATACCGTGGCAGAGAGTTTGAAAACCAGACTAATTGTGTCAGAAGAGCTCAGAAGATGAGGCCTTGACTCCTATTCATGCTGCTCTGGGAAAAACTAATAAGATCCCCGGAGCCCAGGGAGCCACGATCAATGGCGTGAAGGCTGCCCTGTATAAAAGTGCAGTCAGGTTTGGGATGGTGCATCCAGCCCGTCTTAGAGTAACATTCGAGGAAAGAAACTTTTTTTGGTATGGTGGGGAATGTGGAAGATTTTGTTAAAAGACATAAGTTGGGTGCGTAATGTGGTTTATGGCTCTGTCGATGGGCATGTTGTATTTAGTGTTCTTATTTTTTTTTAAAAACTTTTTCATGTTGGGTTTTTGTTCTTTATATGAATCTATGGTTTCCTTTCCTGTTTTTAAAAAACAAATAGAAAGTTGTTTTTTGGTGCGACATTTTATGGCTGGTGGGGTGCACAAGGTAAATGGGGTTTTGGTAGTTGTTGTTTTATGTATTTTTGTCCAATGAGAGTCTCCCTGCTAACTAGGGAGTTAGTTAATGGGAGTGGTTTTGGAGGCTTCACTGCAACTCACTGTAGTGTTATGTTTCGAAAATTAGCTTAGTGTTTTTGTTTCATTTGGTTTCGTTAAATGTAGGTTTTAGTTGTAGGGAGGGTTTTTGTTTGCCTCACTCTCGTTTGCTTTTGGGTGTGGTCACATTCAATAGCGATGTTGGGGGGGGTGGGTGTAGAAGAAGGGTGATGGGCAGTTTGCTGATGTTGTCTGTGGGTTATTCTTTGTCCAGTTTTTTGACTTTGTTTGGTGGCCATTTTGGGTGGATCTTTCTGCTTTATCTTTTCAGTGCCCCCTTGGTTCCGCTCACTTGGTGGAAGTGGCTGACTCCGGATTAAGGAGGGGGGGGGGGGGTGGGAGACCTCCAATCCAATTGGTCACCTGGAAGGTTAGGGCTTTGAATGGCCCAGTGAAGAGGTTGAGGGCATTTGCCTATCTCAAAGAGTTTAAAATCCGATGTGTTTGTTTTTGCAGGAGACTCACTTGTGGGTCAGGGACCACATCAGGCTGTGCAAGAGGTGGGTGGGGCAGGTTTTTCATTCTGGTTTTTAATGGCAGGACCAATGGTACGGTGATTTTTATTAACAGAAGCGTTCAGTTTTCCTCCTCTAAGACGATAACCAACCCCAATGGTTAATACGTTATTCTTTGTGGTTCCCTGTTGAGCACTTTGGCTGTTGTGGTCAACATTTACACCCCCCCCACCGAGATGATATGAATTTTATTAACTCCCTGCCTGTTTCCCTCCATAATCTCGACTCACAACAGCTCATTTTAGGTGGGGAACCGAATTGTGTTTTGGACCGTAGATTGGATCGTTCAAAGTCTAAATCCCTGGTTCCGTTGGGGATGGCCAGGGCTTTGTCTTCTTTTATGACTCAGGTGGGGGAGTGGATCTCGGGCGCTTTCTTATTGGGTGGGATACTCTCATGATGGAGCTTTGTCCCCACGCCGGTGTGAAATCCGGCGCCAATGACTGGTGTCAACAACCCCCCGAAATTGAGGAAGTCTCACCTTTTTAGGGGGCTAGGTTGCTGCCGGAGTGGTTCCCGCTGCTCCAGCCGGCGGGGAACAGCCCGCGCGAGTCTGCGCATGGCCGGCGTATTTCCGCACATGCGCGGTGGTTCCCTCCTCTGTGCTGCCCCCGGGCAATAGGGCGGGGCCCTACAGGGACCCAGCGCGGAGTAAAATAGGCCCCTACGGAACCAGCTCACCCACCAAGCGGTAGGCCTGAAAAAAGGCGGCAGAGAATGGGGAAGCCGGTGCCGGGTCGGAGAATCTCAACCATTGTTTTTCTTGCATGTCCACTATGTATATTCCCTGATTGATTTCTTTGTTTAGGATAGGGGTCTCCTTCCTTCGCTGGTGGCCGAGCACTCAACAATTCTTATCTTGGGCCGGACATCACAGACCCAGTTTGAGCTATTGTCTCCCAGCAACAATGCTCCAAGTTCTGAGTCCGGGGAGAAGGCCAGTCATCTTCTGGCTCACCAACTCAAAAGGCAGGCGGCCTCCCGGGAGATTTATGCAGATACTTAATTCGGACAGCAACCTCGTTTCGGCCTCTCCCCAGGTCAATGTGGTTTTTAAATCCTTTGACTGCGATCTTTATAGATCCGAGCCCCCGCAGGTAAATCTGTTATGTCCAACTTTCTGGATGGCCTACTCATCCCAACGATTGAGGTGGATCCGAGCTAATGAGTTGGACTCCCCGCTATGCCCAGACAAGATTTTAAAATGTATTGGGCTGATGGAGTTTGGCAAAGCCCCTGATCCAAGGTCCAGATGACTTTGATTCAGAACATATTGTGCCATTGTTATTGGTCATGTTTAATGATTCCCCATCCCAGGGGTAGCTGCCTCTGACCCTCACTCAAGCTTCCATTTCCCTGCTTCTTAAGAAAGAGTGTGGTTCGTACCTCCCTATAGCACTCTTGAATGTGGACATCAAGCTACTTGCTAAAGTGTCGGCGCTGCAGTTGCAGCCTTGCTGACAATGTCACAGTTAAGGACGAAAATAAGACACCTGGTAAGTTGGCTGAGGATTCCAACACTACTTTGAAATCACTAAATGAAAACATATCGCGTGCCGTTAAATAAATAATACATTTAATTAAGTCCATGTACAATACTATATAAAAATCGCAGTGAAATCCAATAAAGTAGAACTATTATGAAAGGTCTTTTCTTTTACAAAAATATCACTACAATATGGTATTGGCTACTTTTGATAACATATCTGGGAGAATACTGTCAACATAATATGGGGAAAAATCCACACAAAAACTGGAATGTAAGAAAAATATTACAGTAACATTTCTTCTGGCACGAGTGTCAACTCTGAGAAACTATTAACCATGCTGGTGATTTTGATTCAGATTCGTGATTGCCTGTAATACAGACTCCACCCCTGGCAACCATACAAGATAATACAGTTTTACAGAGATTGCAGTGGGATTCAGATATGGGGGTTTTGTATTAAAAGCAGAATGGCCGAGTTGGGAGTTGTTTCATTGGAAGCCCAATTCAGTTTTTGGAATAGGCTGTCCCATTTGTTCGGTCGAGATTTAAGCCTCGGCAGCTCAATCTCCTGGAACACCGTTGTTCCCAACGCTTTTGTTTCAATGATAAAAGTTCAGAAAAAGAAACGTGTAGCAGCTGAGGTGAAGAGATTGCGGTGTCACCCATCAAGTTGTCCCGGTGATCCTCTGCTTTCAAACACGATCAGATGTTGAGCAAGATACTTAGGCAAGGGTGTGGCAACTGGATTGGCATCCTATTCAGCAATTCAACGTCACTTGTTGCTCAGTGGAGTAGCACCTCACGGAGAGGTGGGGGGGGGGGGGTTGGCGGTGAACTAAACTGCTCGGCAGAACTTCATGGGACTGGCTTAGAAATACACTCCAGGGTCGCATGACCGCACCAAAATCTGTCATCACGTCATGTGCAGTAGACATAAGAAAGACAATGCAGATTTTCTCTTCCTTAAGAAAAAGTGCATTTGCCAAAACTTTCCCGATGAAAATGGGAACCTAACGATGATGTCAGCGTCAATGACAAAAGTCAAAGAGGATATAACCAAACAATAAGATTTCTCAATATATGAATAAATTATATTTTAAAAATGATTACTATGTGTTACATTCATCCTTATGTTGTTATTAGTACATGCTATCAGACTATTTGGTTTGTCAATTCATAACACAATACACTTCGAATTGTACCTACAGTAAAAGGCAATCTTGTTTTGACAAAGGAAGCCCATTTTTAAATGGCTTGCGGAATGAGCTTAGGATTTCCGATATTGATAGCTTGTCTTAGTAGCTCAGACCCACAGTACCACAAAGTGAGTGGGTTGAAGCACTTTCAGTCTAGTATAAAGCAGAACTTCCATTCGGCTGATAATTAAACATTATAAATTCTGGTGTTTATGTTTCTTGTGCAGCAGGGTAATGGCAGTGGTGATTCAAATTTCTTGGATCTTACAAAAAAATCAAAGATACAAAGTAGGCCCCATGCTTCGTTGTGGGCAGTCTTGCTCGTAGCCAAGGAAACTGCAGAACTCCCCTTAGTCACAGAGACATTGAAGAGAAGATAAGAAAGTGATTATTAACCCTAAAAAGATGTGCACATGTATCAGTTCAAACGGAGAGGAAAAGAACCCTTAGAATTGCAAAAAATCTTGCAACTTGGTGGAGTGGACAGGCGAGTTTTGAAGCCAGTTTCTTCCCAACCGCTGCTCGTGCATTCCTCAACGTGTTAGTTCAAAAATGGCCACCGTCACAGTGCAAAAGCAGAGTTATCGCGGACAAGGTCCAGCCCCAAACAGGGGACATTTTTCTTTCTTTTCTTGCAGCCGTTACCTGCTCCTCATGACTGGTGATAATGATGGTAGTGATGGTGATGGTGGTGCTCGTGGTGGTGATGGTGCTCGTGTCTCTGAACGACGGGCATGACATAGCCATCACTCGACATAACCGGTGGCAGATCGCGTACGAATTCTTGCTCCAGTGGCGGCTGAGCGTGGGCCGCCTTCAGTGGGGAGTGGTTCTCTTTCATTCGCTGCCTGTACTTTTTATGGCTGTGTAGCTGCTGCTGCTGGAGGTGATGATGGTCGTGCCCTGCATGGTTGGGCTGGGAGTGGTAGTGCAGGCCTTTCCCAGCCTTGTTTCCGCTGCCCTGGGCAGGCCCAGTCAGAGCTTTCCCCGTCCCTTTAGGGGACTTGCCTAGCGGCTTCTCCTGGCATTTAAGCCGCTGGTGCGTATCGCCTGGCCTGAGCTCACCTATGCTCGTCGGAGAGGGTTGGTCCAGGAGGAGCTGGGATCGCCGGTGGTGGATGCCATGGGATTCCGATTCCTGGGATCGCGACCTGTTCTGGGAGTGAGCATTTTTCCCATGGTGCACTTGCCTGGTCTGCAATGGTGGGGACCCTGAAAGAGAGCAAAGGGAACAACTAGTGTCAACAGAATGAGACGAGCAAATCAGCGGAGATAAAGTAACGCTTTTCAGTACGATCTGATAATTTTGAGAAGACGAGGAGGACCTCTAATAGTGGTCTTGAAATTATGAAGTGGTCGGATAGTTTGAATAAAGAGGCATAAACATAAGATTGTTACTTAGAGATTAGGTCAAAAACGTGGGAGGAATCAGAGAGTGGTGAAAATACTGATCTCACTATCACATGGGTGTGATAAAAGCAGATAGTATTGACCCGCTTAGAGAGGATTCACAGGAAACAAGGAGAGAGTGATTTGGGGGCAAAATGTGAAGAGGCAAGTAGAATGGGAGGAAACTTTTACACATTGGCACAGCTGGAATGAATGGACTGTTCGCTGCTGCAGATTCAAAGTAACATAATTCCATACAACACAACAGCTTTAACATAGTTCACAACCAACATGAAAATAGGATTTTTTTTGCCTCCCAACACAGGTCAAGTGTTCTTTCACAGCATTTCCTCTTTGCACTGAGAAGTGGTGGACGCAGTGACCACTGCCCCAGTGCAGGGATTCTCTCTGCAGCGATCAGCATGTGAAGAAAAGCCTTTGTGCCGCAGTCACTCCAAATTACGTGGCCCGCTTTTCCAGGATTCAAGGTCAAGCTTTTAAGTGTTCCCTAGAGCTCCTCTGTTATGTTGCGCCTTGGGGCGGTTAATTTATCAGCGAGTGTGAATGAAACTTGGCCACCTTCCAGCCCCTCTGTGTATTTGCACAGGAGATAGGTTCCTGCATTTGTGTGGATCATGTAGTGCGGGGCGCAGGCAGGGGTCCAATTTGGCATCGTTGTTTCCCTGCTTTGATCTGCAAAGGAAATCAGTTCTTAACCCCTTTGGTGCCAAATCACACACGGGAGCCGACAAAATGCCAGAACGTTGCTAGGTTGTCCGTGAAGGCTGGATTTGTCCCAAAGCATCTGCTTTTACAGCAGACTTCATTAATACTACATACCACCAACCTATATTAGTTCCACATGGGCAGTTTCAGTCCGCCGACCCCTTTTGGTCCCTTAATTGAGGAACTCATTATTTCAGTGTTGTTCATTAGAAATCACAGGCTTGCCAACAGGTGTTACTATGGCAACACCAATTCAACCGCAGGCGCTCATTTAATTAAAAAAAAGAGCCTTCCACACAATACTGGTAAGTGTACCAAACATGTGGGTACTTACTCAACAATCAGTAACCAAGGAAGTAAAGCAGGTACAACTGTTAAAACACACACAGTTTTTCAACTTACCATTTTTACCAACAAAAGGCCAGAAAGTTTAAAGTTCACATCCATATGCTGTGCGAATGAGTATTGAGATTAAGTGGCCAATGGTGCCCTTTACTTACTATTCAGAAATGCAATTGGTCACATCTGAATTTTCCATTTGCCATACGTGGCTTGTACTGGATGACACTGGTGCGCTTGAATGTTGTTTGGCTGTCTACAGCTTGAGGTATAAGTTTGACCGACAAAAGTTCCCTTTACAGTGATCGCAAGCCCGCTTACCAAAGTAGCAAAAATGGATAATGCAAACTTAACCTATTGATGAGCCATCAATTGCACGTGAGACAAGTTACATAGAACATAGAACAGTACAGCACAGAACAGGCCCTTCGGCCCTCAATGTTGTGCCGAGCCATGATCACCCTACTCAACCCACGTATCCACCCTATACCCGTAACCCAACAACACCCCCCCCCCCTTAACCTTACTTTTATTAGGACACTACGGGCAATTTAGCATGGCCAATCCACCTAACCCGCACATCTTTGGACTGTGGGAGGAAACCGGAGCACCCGGAGGAAACCCACGCACACAGGGGGAGGACATTCAGACTCCACACAGACAGTGACCCAGCCGGGAATCGAACCTGGGACCCTGGAGCTGTGAAGCATTTATGCTAACCACCATGCTACCCTGCTGCCCCTGTACAAAAGTTAGGCTTTAATAAGCTAGAACTTAGCCCTGTTGTCAACTACAATAAATGGACGACCACCGGGCATTCTGACTATTTATACCTCGGTATGGAGGCGTGGTTAATTCAGCCTCTCGACCAATTGGAGAGCCGTCACATGACTGGTCTCAACCAATCTGTCGAGAGGCACATGACTGACCAGGGCCAATGGTAAGCCGGTGTTCTGCACCAATGGCAGACAGCTATGCAAATCATACCACCACACCTTTCAAATTTGCAACAGCAGCTTCGAGGAGGCTCTAATGGGATAAAAGTTACCTTTCCAGGCCCTACACAAAGAGGAGTTTGGTGACTTTAAACCAATTCTAGTGGAGGCAGGAGGTTGGGGCGGGATAAGGAGAGGAGAGAGATGGTGAGGGTGGGGGGAGTTGTGGAGCGAGATGGCAGGGAAATGCAATCTGTATCTGTACCACCCAGAATTTGAAAACTCATTCAAGACCATGTAGAAAACGGAAGAAAATAGATGCTTTCCCAAGGATCGGACTGACATCAGTGACGGCTGCAAAAAAGGTCGATGTGCCTCTAGGAGACTAAAATATCCGCATGCAGAAATAAATTTTAAAAATAATCTGGGCAGCAGCACATTTCGCTTGGGAGCGAATGTCATCCAATTTATTTGGAGTTTATTTTTCAGTTCCAAGATGGGAAGGATGATGAGGAAGTGGGACATGAATGAAGGAGGACCTCAACCAATAACAACTGGATAGTTTGCTGTCCTTAACACGTTTCTGGGCTTTCTGGTTTTCTACACTTGCAATCGTGTGGCTTCATTTCCCCCCCCCCACCCCCACTCCGAGAATGCAACTTTCCTTCTTACTTCCCTATTCACTTAGCTAATTGAGTTTGCTGTCAACATTGAACACAAAAGCATGCTAATTACCAGAAGATGCAAGAGCAGAAGTATGCCATTCAGCCCATTTTTAAAAACTCTTTAGTCGGTTCTCTCGGTTGGCTGGACGGCTGTTTCGTGGTGCAGAGCAATGCCAACAGCGCAAGTTTGATTCCCGTACGGGCTGGGGTTATCCAGGGAGGCCTCGTCTTCTCGATCTTGCCCCTCACCTGAGATGCGATGACCCTTATGTTAAATTACAACCGGCCAACTCTCTCTCTCAGTCCTCAGGGACTATGCTGACTTTCACTTTCATAATTCTTTATAAAATGCCGGTTATGCCTCAGCTGGAACACTGTGTCCAATTCTGGACACTACTCCTTTCAGGAAGGATGACAAAGCCTTGGAGAGGGTGTAGAGGAGACGTACGAGAATGGTAGTAATGAGGGACTTCAGTTATGTGAAGAGGCTAGAGAAGCTAGGATTCTTACAGTGGGGAAGTTAATAGAGGTGTGCAAAATTCTGAAGGGGTTTTTGATAAGAATAGTTAGCGAGAAACTGTTTTCATTACCTAGCGGGTTCAGAGGAAAGTGACTTAAGATGATACAAGGAGAGGAGAAATACTTTATGCAGTGAGTTGCAATCTAAGTAGCGAGCATTTTATCCTTATACCTGGTCCAAATTTGGATGTGTAGTTTTCTATCCCAGCCAAGTCCAAGTAATGGTTTCTTCTCTCTGTGTTTTCATCAACACAGTAATGCTCACGAATATTTGAATGCTGCTGGTCACTGTTGTATCTTCTGCAAGAAAGCAAAACACAATTTAGATTTGTTTTGAGCTTTCACCTTTTGACCCACTCCCAGCAAATTAACAGCTCTCGGCATGATCTCAGCAGGCTGGCACCTTATGGGTTGAACCCAGAGCCAATTTCCTCAACCCAAGGTCAAATCCTTAACTTCCCTACATCTGGAGCAAGGTCTGGTTTCATTTCAAAATGCCTCCCTCAGTACCTGCCCCCCTTTGTTTGGTTGAACTTTGACCCAGCAGATCTGTAGCCAATCAACAGCTGTTAAGAGCGTGCCATAATAAAGGCATCCATAACCTGGGCACTTTTAATTAGCAATAAAAGTCTCTTCAAAACACACAGTAAATGACGAATGAAATAAACTGGTCCCTTTAGTAATACGAGTAGAAATCTAGAATCCGGGGATATTAAAAAAAGCAGAGTTGCCAATCAGTTATTCCTCATCAATCTTTACCCAGGAACAGTGGAAGGATAAGTAGCTTAAGCAGGATAAGTAATGTACAGAAACCCATATGAAGCATGCCAAGGAGCCAGCAGTTCATTTTGATGGATATATAGGGTCATTAAAAGTTAAAACTCCAAATGCACAAACAAGCCAACTCACTAGAATCTTGAAGTCTAAAAATGAATCTTTATGTTCAATCTTTAGTAATTTCACTAAATTTGGGATTGATTCTGAAGGCTTGGCAAGAGACTAACGTGGCTTCCTTTTTCAAAAAAAGAGAACAATTGCGAAAATAGCAGGAAACTAGAGCACATCAGGTTTGAGAGGAGTTTGAGTGTGCGACCATAAAGGGCCATGAGCAGAAATTTAAGAAATGTTGGGTTCCTCAAGTTCTTGTTTCGTTGGAAGAGATCATGGCCACGGGGAAAGAGCAGAGGACAGGGATTAATTGGTTAGCTCTTTCAGAGAGCCAGCATAGTCACAGCAGTCCAAATGGCCTCCTGGGTCAAAATATTCTACCAAATGGTGATCAGGGAAACTACAGCTGACATATACTTAAACGATTTCCAGGAAACCTTCGAAATGTTGCCAGCTGACAATATAAAATAACAAGAAACAAAGGCTGATGACGTTGGCCAAGGAACTAGCTCAAGTTAGGAAACAAAGGGCAGCTACCAATGAGGCTAGAATGAAGACAAGAAGCCCAATTGCTTTTTATAACCGACATTGATGAATAAGGATTGGGCAAGGAAAATTATCAAGTTAGCTGATTATATCAAAATGGGAGGCTGGCCAATAAAATGAAATTAATTCAACCAGGTTCAGAAGAATTTAGTTAATAGCTGGTTCTTGAGCTCCAGTGACAACAAATGTAAAATTAGACCAAGGAACCAGAAGGCGGAATAAGTATTAAATGGAGCAATGGCGCAGTGCGCTGAACACTATAGTGAGTTGAAGTATCAGAGAGGATCAACCTGTGAAAACATCAGCTCTATTTTGTTGTTACAGCTGACCATTGGGCATGAACTACAAGACACTTGGTTAGACCTCATGCATGGGCAATTCTTATCATCTCGCAAAAATTAGTACAGAAACCATTCAGCCCATCTCGTCTCTTAAAAGAAACCCGTCAGCTACAAGATCCTAGCCAGAACACTACCTCAGGTATTCTGTGTAAGAGGAACTTGCTTTTCAACATTTATGACAAATCAATTTGCACCCAATCTAATCATCGCTAGGATTAGATGGCTTAAGAATCTGTAGAGATGAGAAACAAAGAATATTTCAGGTATCAAGATAAGTTGCGAAGAGAGTTGAAGATGTTAGAAAAGATGGCACTTGAGATGGTACAATTGGCATTTTAAAACATTCAAATGGATCGACAGGCATATTTTCACTGCGGTCAAATTCAGGGGAGCACAAGTTAAAAAGTGAAGAGATTAGGAGCGAGGAAGGAGTTTTGATTACTATTATTGGCATGCGGTCTTCACAGCTAGCATTTATTGCCCACCCCCAACTGTCCTTCAGCAGTGATGGTGAACGGCCTTCTTTGCCTGTTACAATCCATGTGATTTGGAATCTATACACCAACGAATAGATTTCCAGGGAAGGACAATACAGTTGGGTCCGAGCTATTTGGATGCTAGTTTTTTGACGAGGAAAGGGAATGAGGATTGTGACGAACAAAGCTCGATTAATTTGTGAAGAGGGGAGAAGTTAATTCTCAACATGTCTCGGGGAATGATTCTGGAAGGTTCCTTTCCCAACGTGAAGAGAAAGTTGGAGAGATGGCTACAGCACAATGGGACTGATTACAGATTTTGCCTTCCTGTCTGGTGGGAATTTCCACTGGGAGTTGAACCTTGCAGATTGGCAACCTCTTGATCTTGTCACATTCTACCGAGAAACCAGAAGCAAGGGTTAAAATTGGCTTTTCACCTTGACCCCGCTTTTCAATGACCCTTGTAATGCAGAAATCAGGCCAGAAATGTGTTAGAGGAGATGAATTTAGCTCCCAGTACCTCAGCTGAGCAGACAGCCTTTTATCGACGCTCTTCATTTCCTCTGCATGTTCTGTTTCATTCCTGCACCGACTGCTTTCCCGATCTGCAAAAGGTAGACATAAAAATCTATCTGTAAGCCTGCTTAGCTCAGCCAATGCTCACCACAGCAGCTTCCAAGCTCGTCACACAAAGACACGTACTGCGTAAGTAACACTTTCAACAACTTTCAGTGGAAGACTGAGAAAGATCTGGGATTTAATTCATGCAGAATATGAAAATTATCTCACCCTCTAAATTTTGACAGTTCTAGCCCAGTTCTCTTGAGTGGGTGCAAAGCGACTGGGCAACTTACTCATAAATTGTTGCAAACAGGCTCTCACATTAAGACAGGCTGCAAGAGGCACTGGTTGAATAGCATAGATGCACTTAAGGGGGATTGATCAATTGATATTTATTGTCACACCCAGGCTTTGCCCTCTTCCAGACCCTTCCATCAGCCAGAAGATACAGAAGTCTGAAGACCCGCACATCCAGACAGAGGAACAGCTTCTTCCCTAAAACTACTAGACTCCTGAACGACTCTCTCTAGGACTGATCTGTTCCATGTCAGGACACTATTCACGACGTCCTATGCTGCTCTTGCTCATGTATTGCGTGTTTGGCCCTTGCTCTGCACTATAACCAATCACTGTTTGTTGATATACCATTTGTCAATGTACTATGTCGATTATTCTTTTGTCTACTATGTACGTACTGTATACGTTCCCTTGGCTGCAGAAAAATACTTTTCACTATACTGCGGTACATGTAACAATAAATATCAATCAATCAAGTTCAGATAGTGTCAGGTAATGAAGGATGGGAGGAGGTTTGCATGGAGCATAAACATCAGCGCAGACCATTTGGGCCAAACTGCCAGTTTATATAAATTAAAGTAGAGGAAGATAAAATGGAGCTAACTGGGAGCAATGTTGTCCAATTAGATCTGGTTGATGTGTGGTTCATTCCTGTTGCCATAGCGATTCAGGTGATGGCGATCTATTCCCCTGAGGAATCTTCTGTTTTGATGGCAAGTGATGGAGGAGCATGGAAGCTATGGTCAAGTTCAAAATCCAGAGCAAGTAAAATAAAGGACGGACATGCATTTATATGCTGTAGAAGGGTCACTTAGACCCGAATTGTTTCTCTCTCCACAGATGCTGACAGATCTCATTTTATTCAGAATTCTCTGTCGTTATTTCCGATTTCCAGCATCCGCAGTGTTTAACTTTTATATGCACTTATATTCCACCAGTCATGATCTCAGGGCATTCAAAACACGTTACAACCAATTGAATACTTTTGAAGTATTTGAAGGCCCCGCAAACAGCAAACAGAAAATGCTGAAAAAACCCAGCAGGTCTGGCAGCATCTGTGCTGAGTGAAACATTGAGTGCATATGACTTTTTCAGAGCTGTTTTAAGTGCCAGTTGAGAGCTATAAAGGATAAATATTGGCTCAGACATTGGGAACAACATCACTGTTTGGTGGTATAGAACTTGTGTCTTGCTGAAAAAATGTTGAAAAAAAAACTATTCTCTTGTGCATTCTTCCACGGCAACACCTCTACCAGAGTCCACTTGCCAACCAAACAGTCTTCTCTTCTTGTGCCGTATAAATTGTCCCTTTTTTTGTCGGTAATTTTACGCTCTGTCCTGATGAGTGCAAGATGAAAAGCTTTGACAGCATGTTTCTTTTTTCAGCGATAATCAACAATTTCCTTCAGAGCAGTGTCATGTGATCTTTCATGCCCATCCGAGAGGGCTGACGGGACCTCAGTTTAATGTTTCATTTGAAATGGGCCACCCCTGGCTAGAACTCCTTCAGCACGGAAATGGGGAGTCTTGGGAGTTCTCAGGCTTGATTTTGTGCTCAAGTCTCTGCAAAGGGAATTGAACCCACAATCTTTTGACCAGGTGGTGGGAGCGCTGCTCACTGAGTCAAGGCTGATATCTTGACAATAATGATGCAACGTAAAATTGAAGGGTAACTTTTCACTTTTAAAAAGCCTTTGCCGCATCAGAGAGAGACTGGACACTTTAGACCATTTTGTAGGACTGAATAGAGCGGTGATGTTTTGCCTATTTGAAAGTTTAGATATGCAATTATATCTGATGATCAGGAAATCTAAATATCTACCAGTTAGGACCATGGTCATTCCCCTCTCATTCAGAGTCACACATTCCGGAGGGGGGTGGGGGGGGGGGGGGGGGGGAGGAGGAGGAGTAATGCAAACAATAAGCAAACTATTCAATGTTGTGCTTACAGTAGATGTCAAGAGGTTTACCTTGACTGTTGGCGAGGCCGTCTTTCTTCCTATGAGAAGGTTCAGGGGTCACCGTCAACTTTACCTTCAGTGTCTTGCTGCTGGCAGAGGATTGGTTTACTGAAGCGTCTACAACTTCATAGATGGTGTGCATCAAGCTAGACATGTCCTACAAAAAAAATACAAACAGTTCACAAGTTACGCATAATTCAAAGAAAATTCCTTGGTTGCACACAAACTCTTCCTATGGGTTAATATTCAGACACATGGATTGTTCAGACACGAGTCCATGCCCTATATGATATCCTCCATTTCCAGAATGTTAAATCTTAACTGTCATGTTCAAATTCCAGGCACATTAATATGTTGCAACATTTTAGATTAGTTAACAATTAAGAAACTTGAGTCCCAAGTTTCCATATAGCAATAGAAGGTAATTTAGCTCCTCCGAGTCTGTAACTCAAGAACAAGAGTGGCCCATTAAACCTTTCTATCTGTTCCATAAGGTCATGACCTGTACCTCAATCCATATCCCTGACTGCTCTCATACTATCTGAATTTAGAAGCTTCCAATTGATCCAACAACCGCAGCCTTTTCCGGAAGTTCCAGATTTACACTACTGTGCAAAGAAGTGCTTCCTGATATTGCTCCTGGAATGCCTGGCTCTAGTTTTAAGGTTATGCCCACTTATGAACTCCCCTCCACGTGAAGAAATACTTTTTTTTTAAATAAACATTTTATTGAGGTATTTTTTGGTTTTACAGCAACAAAATAAACAATATACATGAATCTATAAACATAATGCAAAAGCTGTCTTCCTCCTTTACAGGTCCCACCTTTATTAACCCCTTCTCTTAGATAAACTAGCCCCCCACCCCTTCTGCTGACGATTAATTTTTCACAAGGAAGTCGACGAACAGTTGCCACCTCGGGGCGAACCCTAACAGTGACCCTCTCAAGGCGAAGTTGATTTTCTGCAAAAAGAGAAAACTAGCCATGTCCAATAGCCAGGTCTCCCGACTTCATGGGCTTTGAGTCCCTCCAAGCTAATAGAGCACATGTTGTGGACGCGTTGACTACTCAACACGTCCACCCAGAGACCATCCTCTATCTCTCCTCCCAACTCCTCTTTACACTTGCGCTTCAGCTCCCCAGTCTGTGTCTCCTCTGACCCCATAAGTTCCTTGTAAATGTCCGAGACCCTCCCTTCTCCCACCCACCCTCTGGAAACTACCCTGCACTACCCTGTCCTGTATCCACCTTTGTGGTAGGAATATTGAAACCTGCGGGACTTCCTACGCAGGGTAGGAAGTCCGGCACCTGCAGGTACCTGAATTTGTTTCCCCTCACTAATCCAAATTTCTCCTTCAGCTCCCTCAGGCTAGGAAAGCTCCCCTCTATAAACATATCCCCCATTCTCTCAATCCCTGCTCTCTGCCATCTCCAAAACCGCCCGTCCATCCTTCCCGGGGCAAACCGGTGATTATTACGAATTGGAGACCAAACCGATGCTCCCTCTGCTCCCACATGACTCCTCCATTGCCCCCAGACTCTCCAGGCTGCCACCACCACAGGGCTGGTGGAAATACCGTGCCGGCATTATCAACGCCCCTAAACTGGTGCCCTTACATGAAACCGCCTCCATACGCCCCCACATCGACCCTCCCCCCACCACCCACTTCCTAATCATGGCTATATTCGCCAGCCCACCCTCTCCCTGGCTCCACTCAAGCATCCCCCTCCTTACTCGCCCATACAAAGCCAGTGATCACTTTGTGAAAGAAAGACCATGGAATAAAGATGGGGAGACACAAACACAAACAGGAATCTCGGGAGGACCGTCATCTTCACCGTCTGCACCCTCCCAGCCAGTGACAGCGGGAGCGCTTCCCACCTCTGAAAATTGTCCGTCATTTGGTCTACTAGTCAGGCCAGATTTAGCTTGTGCAGCCGTTTCCATTCCCGCACCACTTGGATGCCTAGATACCTAAAGCTTCCCCCTACTACTCTAAACGGCAGCTCCCCAGTCGCCTCTCCTGTCCCCTTGCCTGGACCGCAAACATCTCACTTTTCCCCATATTTAGTTTATACCCCGAAAACCGGCCAAATTCCCCCAAAATCCTAATGATTGCTTCCATTCCCTCTGCTGGGTCCGATACATACAGGAGCAAGTCGTCTGCGTAAAGCGAGACCCTGTGCTCCAACTCCCCACCCCCCCCCCGGACCAGCCCCCTCCAGCCCCTTGAGGCTCTCAGTGCAATTGCCAACAGCTCTATGGCTAATGCGAACAACAGTGGGGCGAGGGGGCATCCGTCTCATCCCCCAATGCAGCCTAAACTAGTCAGATGTTGTCCTTTTGGACCATACGCTTGCCACAAGAGCCTGATACAGCACCCTGACCCAGTCACTAAACCCCGCCCAAATCTGAACTATCCCAGTACCTCCCACAGATATTCCCATTCTACTCGATCAAAGGCCTTCTCTGCGTCCATTGTGACCACTACCTCCGTGAAGAAATACTTTATCGCTATCGATCCTAGCAAATCATTTAATCATCTTAATCTTCTGTATTTCAAGACAAGCAAGCATCTGTGCAAATTTCCCTCGTAATTTAGCCCTTTAGCCTTTGTATCATCCTGGTGATGGGCGGCATGGTGGCACAGTGGTTAGCACTGCTGCCTCACAGCTCCAGGGACTCGGGTTCAATTCCGGCCTCGGGTGACTAGGTGGAGTTTGCAATTTTTCCCCATGTGTGGGTTTCCTCCGGGTGCTCCGGTATCCTCCCAAAATCCAAAGATGTGCAGGTTGGGTGGATTGGCCATACTAAGTTGTCTCTTAGTTTCCAAAAGGCTACCTGGGGTTAGTGGGTTGCAAAGATAGGGTGGAGACTTAAATAGGGTGCTCTTTCCAAGGGCCGGTGCAGATTTGATGGGCCAAATGGCCTTCTTCTGCACTGTAATTTCTATGAAAATCAACACCGTAACTCCTCCAAGACCAATATGTCCTTCCTGAGGAGCAATGCCCAGAATTGAATGCATGTACTCTAGAGTCTATTTACAATCTACAGGGAGCTCAATACAACTGAAGCATAATTCCCACCCCTTTGCATTCCAGCTGACATTCCATTAACCTTTTACATTTTGTTTTAGTACCCGTGCACCAGTTTTGCCATTTCTGTACTTGCATCCCTAAATCTCTGTGCTCCTCCACAGCTTCCAGCTTCTAATCATTTACAAAATATTCTGGGCCCCATCTATCCTTGATTTAAAGTGGATGATCACACATTTCCCAGTAACTGCTGGAAGTGAGGAACCCTGCTCTCCAATTGCCAATGCCCGCTGGTGGCAGGTCAGAATTCACATGATTGGCATGCGCTTGGATAATTTAGACCAGGCTGGTGAGGCAACATTTCAATTTTTCCTCACATGGAGGAAGGGCTAAACAAATTTCAGAATGTTAATGTTTGACAAAACATTTTACATGAATTTCAAAAAAAGGCCGACATAGGAAAAGAAACTTGCCGAGCAAAAGAAAGTCGACAATAAATTGACAATTTAAAAAAGGGCAATAAAGGTGGCTATTAGAGTGTGAAAGGGCGAGAGGATGGGCGTGTCCAGCTCACTCCCAGTCTCAGGATGTTCACTCGCTCGCTCACCCTCATTCACGGTGAGTGTGCCTGCTGGTCTTTGTGGGCGAGGGTGAATGAAAACCTCAAAGCTGGAAGTGAGCCAGGCACACACTCATCCCTCCCTCTCACCACCCCCTTCTCCACCTCCCTCTCACTCGCCCACCCTCACACTCAAGTAATCACCCTCACTAAATCGAGAAGGGAAGAGCAGAAGAGAGACCCGAAGTTGTGATTATATGTATAAAGCCATTCTGAAGATAATTTTATATATGATCTCCGACCGCCACGTGGCAGTGTAAACCCACCACGTGACCCTGTGTCTGGGGAGTTGGAAGTAAGTCGTGTTGGAGGGTAGATGTATTTTGCAGTAGCTCTATAGCAAGTTAGTTAGTGTTAGTAGTATATCATTTTATTTATCCTAGTTATCTTTATCACGCAGTTGTTTCATAATAAATTATTTAAACTAGATGTTCTGTAGTTGATCATTCAGATCAGTCGGTCTACAGAACATGACAGAAGTGAGGCCTGAGGCCTAGTGGCCCTCGACCGATGTCCACCGAAGGGAGTGCTGGGAGAAGAAGGGGAGCGTGGGGGTGCCAGGACAAACAGCGGGAGCCAGGCCAGAGAACTGGGAGCTGGGTGAAAGCAGCCAAAGCATAGCCAAAGGGGAGGGATTTGGGCCAGAGATCCGGGAGCTGAGGGGAAGCAGATGGAATTACCGGAAAGCTTAGTCTGCTCCAGTGCCTCTCTCTGTCGCAATAGTGAGCCTATCAGCAACAATCATGGGAAGGCCCCTGCAGAAATATTCAAGCTCACTGACCTGTCTACCAACATTTTAACCACTGCTCCACAGAGTTCCATGGTTCGCAATGCGGCCTGCGGGCCATAGGTTGAGCAAGCCTGATTTAGACTAAAACAAATGTCATGTGCTTTCCTGGTGTGAAACCTGGAGAATCTCTGCACAAAACAAATAGGCACAATCCTACCCAAAGTATGCGATTATGATGGATAATTGTTTTCCCCCACAGACCAGGCACACTCAATTCAGCCCAATTCCCAATGTTTGTGCCTCACACAGGCCTCCTCCCACTTAACGTCACCTAACCTTAGTATCACATCATGAAAGCGAAATACTGTGAATAGAACATAGAACGGTACAGCACAGAACAGGCCCGTCGGCCCTCAATGTTGTGCCGAGCAATGATCACCCTACTCAAACCCACGTATCCACCCTATACCCGTAACCCAACAACCCCCCCCCAACCTTACTTTTTTTAGAACACTACGGGCAATTTAGCATGGCCAATCCACCTAACCCGCACATCTTTGGACTGTGGGAGGAAACCGGAGCACCGGAGGAAACCCACGCACACACGGGGAGGACGTGCAGACTCCGCACAGACAGTGACCCAGCCGGGAATCGAACCTGGGACCCTGGAGCTGTGAAGCATTTATGCTAACCACCATGCTACCGTGCTGCCCAAATGCTGGAATGCTGGAAATCTGAAATAATGATGTAAATGCTGGAAGTACTCAGGTCAGACAATGTGTGTGTGGAGAAACTGAGTTAATGGACGGGATTCTCTGGTCAGCGACGCCGAAATCGCGTTTGGCGATCGGCCAGAGAATCCCCCTTTGCGCCAAAATCCGGGGCGCCGGCACCTTTGCGGTGCTCCGTCCCCACAAAAACGTACGCCGCCCACCTTCGGGGCGTCCTCAGGACGTCACCCGAGGTCCTCCCGCCCCGATGCTCCGCCCCCAAATGAGCCAAGTTCCCGACAGCATGGAACACTTGTCCTTTTTATTTTCGTGAATCCGGCAAGGCAGCTGCGGACTCAGTACAGAGGAGCACAGTCGGGGGGTGGGGGGGGGCAGCCATTCCACACGCTGGGGCGCTTTGGCGGGGGCTGTAGGCACTGGTGGGGTGTGTTCCAAGGGGGGGGGGGGGGGTAGGGCTGATTAGAGGGGGCAGTATTTGGCAGGCCGTGTCCATGCACGGCTGGCACCATGCGCATGCCACATACTCGGCAATTCTCCGGCCGCATCCGCAGGTCAAGCCGGGGGGGGGGGGGGGGGGGGGGGATTTATGCTGCGTACCTGCCTGCCCCCCCACCAGATGGAGGATCACTGCAGCTTTGGCGCCATTTTTCCAGGTGTAAAACGGCCACTGTTCCCATGTGTTCAAATCGGAGAACCCAGCCCAACATTTCGGATCATTGACTTGTGGAAAAAAGAAAAGGGAATGTCTGTGATAGTGAGGAAGGCAGGAGGCACTGAATGCTAAAGGCCTGGCGTGCGAGGAAAAGAGAGTGGTAATGGGACAAGGAAAGAAACAAATGAGGAGGTGTGAATGGCAGGAGGATGATCAGCGGCCGATCAAAAGCAAAGAGAGAGAAAAATAAGACAGCAAAACAGAACCTGCAAAGAATAAAAGGAGGTAAAATGGGGGCAGTGGTTACCGTCTGAAATGGTTGCACTCGGTGTTATGAAGTGCCTAACTGAATGATGAGGTGCTATTCCTCAAGCTTGTGTTGAATTTCTTAGGAACGCTGCATGAAGCAGGGAATAGAGGGGCCAGCAAGGTGAATTAAACGACAGATGACTGGAACTTCACGGTCATGTTCCAAACTGAATGGGGGTGTTACGGAAGGCAGTCACCCAGTGTGCGATCCAATGGCCATGCTGTGCCCGAAAAGCAGCTCGCCGTGGCACAGCGTGACTGTTGAAAGCTGGGTGACCCCGCTCCTGGGATCTATCTGGCTTGCAACGCCATGTGAGATTCAATGCAATCTCGCAAGACGTTGTGATGTGAATCCCGCCCACAATGGCATTAAGCCTCCCGCTAATATGCAGATTCCCTGAGGTACCAGAGGCTTTGGAATTCAACCCCTTCGCCGCAGACACCTCGGGCAAGCACCGTTCAGCACTGATCCCCACAAACTGGGACCAGACGGAACGGCACTCGCCCAAGGTCTCTCAGAGGATTGGAAGCCCCCGGCTGCATGCCCTTTGGGCAGGGTGGTACCCTGGCACTGCTGGTGCCACCTGGGAACCATGGCAATGCCACCCAGGTGCCAGTCAGGCACTGTCAAGGTGCAGAGGTGGTACTGCCAATGTGCCAAGCTGGCATTTTGCATGTATGCACGATCGAGCCAGGGTTGCTGGTGTGGGTGTTGGGAGAGGGGAGGGGGTGGTGATGAGGAGGAGGTTAAGAGCTTCCCACTGTGCAGGGCTGTGTGGGATCTCGGCTGCGCATTCCCCGTTCAGGCGCCTTACTCAATGGGAGTTGCGTTAAATAGCCATGTGTTTCTCGGCACTGAGTGAGGACAGAGTGATGTTCATCTTAATGCGTTCAAAATGTCTGACTCCTGTCTGACAGAGCTGAACCTGACCTGCCACTGAACGAGGTGATCTATAAGAGGCAGAAAAGCACATCTCAGCTGCCACTGCATCCTCCGAGGTCAGGGGTCCTGGTGTGTTTCGCCACCTCTTGACAAGGTGGACAGACACGCTCAGATTTTCAGCCAATGACATCCTCATAGCTAGAGAATGCTGGCACACCTGAGAGTTGATCTGTGGCGGGTGGGGGAACTTTCCATGAATGTGGGGAGCGTTGGGGCTGGTGGCCTGTGCAAAGAGCTTTGCGGCATAACTGCGTCATCAATGCGAGATGTGGGAGAGACATTGCGTTGCCATTCTCACACTGCACAGGGAGAAGCACTGAATTTGGGCCGGGGTTTACGGAGCATGCGCCATGATATGTCAGCATGAAGGCTCTTTAGGAGTATTTTGAATGCTAGCTTCTTATTACAATTATGTACTTTCTCTACTAGTGCCGAGATTTACCTGTGCCCACTAGGTGCCGATTGTTTCTTACTCTTCCTCACCTTCCCGATACACTGAGGCGTACCCAGGATCCATAGCTGAGATTTAGATGGTCTGCTGACTTCCACGCCCAGTTACCTGAGAAGACCTTGGTGGGTATCCACTAGCCTTGAGGGTGTTCCCCCCCCCCCCCCCCCCCCCACCCCCACCCCCCACCTGCTTTTGGGCAGCACGGGTGTTGCAATGCTGCTTTCCCTGGTGTGAAGGCAAGAGATGTTTTGCTGGGGTATCAGATGGGCTGGACACCCCCAGGATCTGCTGGGTGGAAGGGCTGCGCTCCTGCTCGTTCTCTTCCCTTCAGCTGCCCGGGGACTCTGAGCTCTTCCATGGGATAGAGGGGCAGCTGAAGTGAGATCCAGAATCCCCGTTGTCCTCTGGCGTTTGCACGTGATTTCCCACCAGTGCCCGCACCATGCAGTTGAAGCCTTGCAACATGGAGCTCATGCCTTCACCACGAAGGTCATGACCTGAACAATGGAGCGGTGCCGAGGGGGGGCCGAGGCGGGGGGGCCGAGCCCGAGGCGGGGGGCGGACGGAGGGGGGGGCGGCCACCGCGCATGCGCTGGTTGGCACCGGCCCAACTGCGCATGCGCGGGACCCAAGTCTCTGGCGCCCCCTAGCACATGGCGCCCCGGGCGACTGCCCGAGTTGCCGGTGCCTTGGGCCGGCCCTGTGTGCAGGTTAGGTGAATTGCCCTTAGTGTCCAAAAAAAGTTAGCTGGGTTTACTTGTTTACAGGGACAGGGTGGAGGTGTGGGCATCGAGAAGCTTGTTGAGGTCTCCCTCTGTAAAACATGGTGCAGTCTTCCTGACAACAGTCTGCCTGGCAGCCATTCCCCGATTGGACTTGGAACAGGTGCTGTTGGAGGGTGGGGGGGGGGGGGGGGGGGGGGGGGGGGGGGGGGGGGTGGGGGAAAGAGCTGTTTAAATGGAGTATCCCACTGATTACAGAGATTAAGTTATCCCTGGACAAGCGTATCAGAGGCAAGCCGCTAGGAGCGTGCGTGATTCACATGGAAAAAAAATATATTGTTCTCGTGAGTTTTCCCATCTGCGCCGGTGGGATTCTCCCTGGTTTTCTCACCGGAACCGACACTTTGAAAAAAATATAGTCAGATTTCATCCTCTCTGTGAGGAACATTATATGAAAGGTCAACAGCAGTTGTTATTCAATGTCCCATCATCGTGTTGAAAATGTTTTCCTTCTTTCAAGCCTCACCCTCCCAAAACCAAAAAAAAACACAAACCTTCTTCGTAAAGACAATACCAACAGGAGTTAGCCATTGCTGTAGTTATTCATTTGGCACATTGAGGATCTGATCCCAACCATTCAGCGCCACATTACTAATGTACAAACCAAATGGGTAACATGGTCATCAACAATACGGGACTTAAATTGTAATTGTCTCAATATGACGGCCCAATAGGGGAAGATTTGAGATGTCCCATTAGAGAGCAGTTGAGAAGTGTCCAGCTACATGACTGGTTGCATCCTGTTGACTGTCTTTGCGCTCACAGATGATATGGCAATTTAGAGGAGCATCTTTTTTTAAAATTATAAATTCAGAGTACCCAATTATTTTTTCTCCAATTAAGGGACAATTTAGCGTGGCCAATCCACCTAACCGCACATCTTTGGGTTGTGGGGGTGAAACCCACGCAGACATGGGGAGAATGTGCAAACGCCACACGGACAGTGACCTAGGGGCTAGGATTCAAACCAGGGTCCACAGCGCTGCAGTCCCAGTGCTAACCACTGCGCCACATGGTACCATGGAGGAGCATCTTCTGGCCATTCTTCTTGATAAGGAAATGTCAAAGGGTTTGTGGTCTTGGATGGCCTGAAGAGAGCTGGCACAGTGTTATTGGCTAGAACCCAAGTGAATGGGCAACATTACTTTCATTTGTTCTGTGCATTGAAGCCACGGTGAGCAAGACGGGAGCAGAGAATCCCACCGCCTGCGCACCACCTTCTGCCGCTGTGAATCCCGCTCCAAATGTTAGACCAAAACGATTAAACAGTAGACATGCAATATGATGGATTAAAGAGCTTGTAGAGATTGTGGAACAATCCAAGGCTGACGAGCTAAAGAATTCACGGAATCTCACTGCAATAAAAACCTATCTCACTTGATGTCCTCAGCAAGAAATCCTTCATTTCCTATTTTCCAAAGAATTTGCCTCACTATCAATATTTGTTGTTGTAGAAATTGGCCAAGGAGCTCCCATATCCAACATTTTAGATGAGCTAGAATTAAAATGGATGCTTGTAGACCATTCCCCATCTCTCACTCACTTCTTCAACCCTGTTTGGGGGGGGGGGGGTTGGCAAGGACAGAACTTCTGCTCAAATAGTGTTTCTGCAGGCTTAGATTTGTTTCAGGCATCATATAGTCAAAACTTAACTACAATTTCTTGAGCCTTTTGGGTCCACAGCCTCAAGTGGGTGGCCATCCTGACAAACCAGGCACATCTCACCCCATCCATTTACGAACCAAAGTGAACCTGGAATTGCTCCAACATAGCAGCAGTAGCAGAAACTACTGGACAACACAACATGAATACATCTCAATGAAGGCAACAAGCTTCTTCAGAGCTGGTTATCTTGTGCCTATAGCTCTCCCAAATATGAGGAGCTAAACGTTATATCGGTATTGTTTACATTGGTAGCATGAAACACATAACACACCATGACCCCCTCAGAAGCAGAAACAAATGTAAGTGTACCTCCTTAGTAACCTTGCCACAGTTGTCAAAATCATAAAGAGTGAAGGTCCATTCTTGATGATTATCTTCTTCAACAGACACGTCACACTCTAGCTCCTGAAAAGAAAGTGCATTTCTCTGTTCTAAATCTCTCCTCAACTCGCAGGGTTCTTTCAACAGATTAAAATGTTGTCATAGCTTAATGTTGTAAATTGTCGTTAAAAAACCCTTCTAGTTCGCTAGTGTCCTTCAGGGAAGGAAATCTGCTGTCCTTGCCTGGCCTGGCTTATGTGCGGCTCCTGATCCACTGCAATGTGGTTGACTCTTTAAAAAAATGCCACTCAGTTCAGGGGCAACTGGGAATGGGCAACAAATGCTTGCCTGCAATGCCCACATCCGCAGAAATAATATTAAAATAATCTTTCCGGCGTATTGTATTCCTTGTATTGTATCTGCTGTAAACTGATAGATGTAGATTACTGTGAATCACCAACATTTCCCATTATCTATGTGTCAAATGACAACCAGGATGGTAGAAGATGAACAAAATGGAATGACCTGTTTCCTGTCCACAATTTCCTGTGTGTCAGGGAATTGTTAGGAGTCCATTCATCCCGTTGTTTCGGTGCTGCCTGTCTGAAGGAAAGGTCCATCCAGTGCCACTCCCCCACCTTCTACCTCCAGCACGGTAGCACAATGGTTAGCACTGTTGCTTCACAGCACCAGGGGGCCAGGTTCAATTCCCGGCTTGGGTCACTGTCTGTGCAAAGTCTGCATGTTCTCCATGTGTCTGTGTGGGTTTCCTCCGGATGCTCCGGTTTCCTCCTCCCAAGCCCCGAAAGATGTGCTATATGGTAATTTGGACACTCTGAATTCTCCCTCTTTGTACCCGAACAGGTGCCGGAATGTGGAGACTAGGGGCTATGCATATATATACTACATATATTATAAGGTATATCAGAACACCCAAGTGTAGTGTGGCACTAATGCAAAACCTGGGCTGACTCTGCTATTAAGCTCTGTAGTTGCAGGGAAATGGTGGAGGTAGAGTATCCCTTCATAGCAGGATATTTAAGAATTAGTAAATCATTTCAGAATTAACTAGCAATTAACTTGCCTTAATTTTTATGTTCTTCTTTGAACTCCAGTACTTTCATTTTATTTTATCCTGTATTTAATTAACACTTTGGAAAAACAGAACAGACCTCCACTTAATCGAAGGAAGCTGTTCTTGTTGGGTTAGTTTTACAGGTACCGATAGCTCTCCTACCTGAATGCCCATCTAAATGTGCAGGCTTTGTGCTGGCAACTCTAGTTAACCTGACATCTACACACTCCGACCTCTCCAGTGAACATTGCTGGGGAGCGCTTTGGGCTGGATATCTTGGCTGATTTTGTCCTTTTCCAACCCCTCTACTCAAAAGCCAATTTAATTCTTTCCAATCCCGCGCTGAAGGCTGAGATTAGCAATCTCAACAAAAGATGCACAAGTCAAATCGGAGACTTTCCACGTGCCCACTATTCAGCTCGACGCCAAATTTACCCACTAACTCTCACGCATTGGCATGGCATTGTACAATAGAAATGGATGACTAATCATCAATATACCAGCCTCCCCGAACAGGCGCCGGAATGTGGTGACTAGGGACTTTTCACAGTAACTTCATTGAAGCCCACTCGTGACAATAAGCGATTTTCATTTCATTTTCAATGTAACTACAGTGGCACCATTTTAGACACATGCACTCAAAACACCTTACGCACAATACAGGTAAATGTATTTTGCACGGGTATATTTACCTCCAATCCAACACCATTCAGTAACAAAACACTCACATTCTACTTTCCCTCTCACTTGCTTCCCAAGCAGTGCACAAAAGATTTAAAATCACGAGTATCTTGTGTGCAAATATTGGAATTGAAATCAGATGTACAGTGATAGGGTCTGTTACTCATTTCCTATTTGTTGATCAGATGTCAATTCCCCGCATCCAGATTCCCAATTCGCCACACATGACTTTAGCGGCTAATACATTGGACAGCCCCTCGTCCTCATATGTGTTTTCTATCAGTTTAACAATTTTGCCAGTATATTACAACTTCAAGTTCTTGCATTGAAACACTTTGTAGTAAGTGATTTGTGTAACTTAAGTATGAGATCACATTCTATTGTAGGCTAAAGAAGCAAAGTTGGAGGAAATCAGTAAACTAGTGTCTTCGATGACACGTACCGCATTGCAACATCAACAGGGTAACCAATTTTGTCATGTGATTCATAGAAATGATTTTAAAGAGGTAAAATCAAAAACAGGAGAGTAAAGGCTTGTACACAACAGAAGTAATTGTCTTGATTATAGTAGATTAAGTTTGGATGTAATGGAGTTGTTTAAGTTGACTGAAGGATGTGATTGTGTCGAGGGATGGGGAGAGGAACGACTTCTGATGTGGTGTCCAGACTATGGTGGGGATAACCTTAAAAATTACAACGAGATTGTTCAGGGTTAATGTCAATAAGCACTTCTTCACACAAGGATAATAGAATCTGGAATTCCTTCTCTCAAAGAGTTGTTGAGCTTGGGTCAATTGAAAATTTCAAAACAGAGATCAATAGCCAAGGTTATTAAAGGACACGGAATAAAAAGTGGGTAAATTAAATTAAGATACAAAGAACAAAGAAAATTACAGCACAGGAACAGGCCCTTCGGCCCTCCCAGCCTGCGCCGATCCAGATCCTTTATCTAAACCTGTCTCCTATTTTCCAAGGTCTACTTCCCCTCTGTTCCCGCCCATTCATATACCTGTCTAGATGTTTCTTAAATGATGCTATCGTGCCCACCTCTACCACCTCCGCTGGTAAAGCGTTCCAGGCACCCACCACCCTCTGCGTAAAAAACTTTCCACGCACATCTCCCTTAAACTTTCCCCCTCTCACTTTAAAATCGTGACCCCTTGTAACTGACACCCCCACTCTTGGGAAAAGCTTGTTGCGATCCACCCTGTCCATACCTCTCATAATTTTGTAGACCTCAATCCAGGTCCCCCCTCAACCTCCGTCTTTCCAACGAAAATAATCCTAATCTACTCAACCTTTCTTCATAGCTAGCACCCTCCATACCAGGCAACATCCTGGTGAACCTCCTCTGCACCCTCTCCAAGGCATCCACATCCTTCTGGTAATGTGGCAACCAGAACTGCACGCAGTATTCCAAATGTGGCCGAACCAAAGTCCTATACAACTGTAACATGACCTGCCAACTCTTGTACTCAATACCCCGTCCGATGAAGGCAAGCATGCTGTATGCCTTCTTGACCACTCTATCAACCTGCGTTGCCACCTTCAGGGTACAATGGACCCGAACTCCCAGATCTCTCTGCACATCAATTTTCCCCAAGACCCTTCCATTGACCATATAGTCCGCTCTTGAATTTGATCTTCCAAAATGCATCACCTCG